>NW_020955358.1:83047-168801 GCF_003031625.1 Empidonax traillii | reverse complement strand
TTAAAAATTAAGGGGACATTCTACCTGTGTAGGTTTATTCTGCTGGAGGAGGGGAAGGGGAGGTTTGTGTTCCAAAATAAAATCCTTCACCTCACAAAACAAGTACCTTATGTATAATGGACAACAAGAATATTGTTGCATCATTAACAAATGTCTTGTTTAGACACCAAAAGTGCTTTCTGTAAAAGGTTAGCTCTTGTTCACATTACATTTATTCATCTGAAATGTTTGTCTTCAAAAATACACACCAGAGCCTGAAGGCAAGTTTTATAACTGTATATTTTGAAGCATTGTTAATAGAAGTGTTATCTAAATCTTGTAGAAGTAATGAAAATTTCTCCAGGTGTTAAACTGCAGAATCTTCTGTCACTTTGATATAAGGGTTAGACAACACAGTGGATTGCCTTGTCCATCAAAATGTAGTTGAAGAAAATGTCACTGACTACAGAGGTAAGAGTGACAACTATACCGGAAAGTTGGTGTGGAATTTATCAAATTTAAAAAAACTAGATGCTCACCAAAACAAAACAAAAAAAAAAAAGGAGGGGAAAAAAAGCAGATGCAAGATGATAAAGATGATAAAGTTTGCATTTAGCTCAGGAATCAGTTTGGAATTGGATAACAATGAAAGAAAAATGGCTTAACTAAAAAAATACATTTAAATTTACTTGATTTAATTTTCTGACAATAGCTAGACTGAGAAGAATATAACCATATGATTTTCACAGGGACTCTAAAGTAAAGGTAGAAAAAGTTTGCTTAAAAACAGACTTGCCTTCTGCTTTGTTCTATAAGGTTAATCAGTATCTTGAGTTTTAAGCTGAGCTATGAGAAAAAGAAAAAATAGTTAGGGTGTACAGTTTTGCTTGGTGGAATGATTTCCTTAAAGACAACACATTATTTGGCTTGAATTATTGGGTGTAAGAGTGGCCAGATGGAAAATTCAATTTACATTTTATTTTAACTGATGTATCAACTATTCCATTGACAAAGAGAGGTGTTACTTTGGTGAGTGAGAAAAATGTTATTTTCTGCTTATAGTTGCATTAAAATGTTACAGTATGTTAGAAGTTTTCACTCAAAGCCTTTTCATCACTATTGCTGTTTCCCAGACTCCTGCATTTTTAGCTGTTCCTAGAAGTGAGAGCTCTAGAAGGTGTTACTATGGCTGACATTTTGATGCCATTTCCTCCATCCCTCCCCATATATTGATGAATGCATAGTGTAATTAAAAGGGCTGCATATGTTATGGACTTTGTCAACCCACTTCAGGGACTTAATTGGTTTGCTGAGGCAGTACCGATATTTCTTCAGTTTTCTTCAGCAAAACTGACAGCTTAAGAGAACAAGAGTTCAATCCCTAACTTCCCAAATCTCTCATCTTTGTTAAATCTCATCCTTTTTTTCCCCAAGACAAGAAGTCAAATATCCAAAGCCTGGGTCGATCTTTAGACCTAAACAGGAACGTGTGCTCTACTGCTTGAGACAGGAAAAGTTGGATAAGTAGTAGTTAATCTATGTTTTTATTCATTTGCCTTTCCCCTCTGCCTGGCTTACACTTTTCTACAGGTAGAGAAACAGTGTTTTCACTGGCCACAAACAATAGCTAACAGTTTCCACGGGATTATGCTTGTCTCACAAATCTCTCATTGAGTTTTTTTTCTGGCAGATATCATAGAATCATACAATAGTTTGAATTGGAGGCAACATTTAAATGTCATCTGGTCCAATCCCCCTGCCATGGGCAGGGACATCTTCAAATAGATTATATTTCTCAGAGCCCCATCCAATCTGACTTTGAATATTTCCAGGGACTTGGCATCTCAGACCTCTCTCGGCACCCTATTTCAGTGTTTCATCACCCTCATAGAAAAAAATTTCTTCCATATAGCTAGTCTGAATCAACCCTCTTTTAGTTTAAAATCATTATCCTTTGTCTTATTGCAACAGGCCCTACTAAATAGACAGGTCCTCCTATATAGACAGTCGTGGAAAGTCTTGGTTTCCTACCGTTAAAAAAGTGATTTTGTACATACTACCTGTTTTCTGAACATGTTCTGATGGTTGCAGCTTCTGACACACCTATGATTTGAGATCTATTTGCCTTTTGCAGAGGTTTCCCTCCAGATGTCTATTCTCTAGAACCTGTTGAAGAAGTGTGCATGGGATCTGAAATGCTGAACTGTATCACTGGATTTACAGGGTTTTATTTTGGAAAGGGGAAAAGGAAAGGGACAAGATTTAGAAAGCATAAGAGTTGGAAAAGCAGCCTACTATTTTCAATGGTGTTTCATATGCTGGTATTGAAAATTTTAGCACCTCTCTGCTTCTGGAAGGACAGCTTGTTTAAGTTCAGTGACAAGGTAACTGTACTACTTCCTTAAAAATCTAGCAAGGAATAAGAATTCTGTTTAAAACCAGAAAGCATCTTATTAGCGGTAGGTTCATTTTCTCATAATTCATGAAGTACTAGAACAGACAGCATTTGAACTGGAGACATGTTTGCCTTTCATGATATACCTGTTTTATTTCCTATGTTATTTTATTCATGATATTTTTCAATCATCCTGACATTAATTTCATGTGAAATACATATTTTATTTTGAGCAAATAAGAAAAAAATTCTCCACTCTGATTGATCTTGTCATGGCTAAAGCAGAAATTTTGGAAGCACCAGACACAAGATTGGCTATTTTTTATTTATTTTTTCCTTTCTCTTCCCGGGCTGGCACTAAAACTGAAAGTCCCAAGGAACACATCAAATGTAGAGATGGTGTCTCTAAAAGAAGACCTTCCTGGGGACAACAGGGGGTTAAAAGAGTTCCTGGAGCCCTATAGCTAAAACTACTTCTGATTACAGTTAAAGAAATGCCATAGAGCAGGGAAAAAACAAATTAGAAAGAATGTTTTGTATTACTTGCAATTCATTCCATTTTCCCCCTCGGCAAAAAAAACATTATCTTTGGTGATGGCGAAGTCTTTGACATTATATGAAACTTTCTTATTTTACTCTAAGGCCAAGTAAAACATCTCTTTAAGAGGTGGGTGAAAGAAATAAGAAATTGATAAAAGAAGTGTTCAATTTTTAATTAAGTTTAGCTGACAACAGTCAGATTAATGATTTGCTTTATTTTTCCTTCAATATCAGAAATCCTGTATCAACCCCCTTAGTTCAGTACAATGTAGTTTACCATGCAGAGAAAATTCTATGGCTTCCTGCATTTCCATAGCTAATCTTTTATTATCCTAAAGCCGGCTTTTTATAGCCCAGAGCATTAATTTTTTTCTACTGAGGAAATTTTAAATGGGCATCAATACTGGGCAGTCTCCCTCCCTCTCTTTGCTTCCTCATAGTCAGAAAGCACAGTAAGCAGCCCACAATTATTCAGTTACATTTCTCCAAGCTGAATATTTTGGTGTGGTTCAAAAAGTTATATTAATATGATAATTCTGCAATTATGGTTTACATTTTCTAGAGTTTTGGACAATTTGCTGTGGCTCCTCATACAGAGCTCCAAAATGCTTTCAGCTAATTTTAATTGTCATTCATATTCCCATTTTGATGCATTTGTGATTTCCACTCCATGTTTTAATAAATTTTTCTGTTGAATAATCAAGAGTTTGCAAGTGACAAACAGGGTGCTAGTGTAATGTTATACAATAGAGAGGAGAATACCGGTGCAGGCTACATATAATCATGATGGCGTACTTTCGCTACTGTGAAGTGCTGAGAACATTTCTTAGTGAACTCTTGTTATTCACTTGCCATTTCTCTCAGTATTTCTTCATGGAAAGTTATTGTATCTAATCTGCACTGATGGGATAGTAATCCATTAAGTTTATTTGACTATTGTTGTGTATCCCAGGCCCAAAGAGGAAGAAACTAAACCTCTTTCTAAGAAGTAAATTCACAACATCTTGCAATAGGTACCATATGGTTCAATTGACTGAATTAAAGAATCTAATTCCAACAAAGATGTGGAAAGACTCTGAGATGACTATATCCATTCCAATTATAAAAATAAAGAGGTGGGTTAATGACCACTAGCATTAAATCCCAACAAAACAAACTGTTTGGAGTGAAGCAATGAAGGACAAAAATTAAAACATTGTTCTGCTACTAGGAGTAGCAGAACTGCTATGTACAAAGGTATATCATATCCCATCCTGGTAAATGCATGTATTTCTGGTCTTTATCTGCTTTGTACTCCCTCACAAAAAAAAAAAAAAAAAAAAAAAAAAAAAAAAAAAAAAAAAAAAAAAAAAAAAAAAAAAAAAAAAAAAAAAAAAAAAAAAAAAAAAAAAAAAAAAGGCACGAATAAGAAAAAACAAATAAAGGGAATAGGGATGATCTAAGTTTTGAATTGCCTTCCATATGTACAACCAATTAGACTTTTACTCTCCTCATTAAAATCTCATTGGTTTTAAAAGAGGTACATTATTATATGGGAATTAGTTACTTGTTCTCTCTGGTTTATGTAGTACAATTTGTTTGCATATAACTCAGGGTACGGAAAGAGCAGGAACTACTAAACATATGGATCAGTATCTTGATTAGGATGCCAAGTCATTAGGACAGTTTAGAGGTCTGGATAACAATGGTAAAGTTTGTCAATTTCTATCCTACAGATTATCAGAATATGGATGAAATTTAAAATTTAAAATTTAAGATCAGGAAGATTACTTCATTTTCCAAGAGTATCTTACTGGAGAGAGCAGTTCCTTCTTCGGTGTCCTAAAGCTGCTTTTTTGCATTTAAGATGTTTTTTATTTAGGAATTGGCAGGTTAAGGCATCATCAGTTTTGCTGCTGGCCCACCCAGATCCCCTATTTACAAGCTTTTCAAATGACTATCTAGCTGGTATGAGGATTTTACTCTACAGTTCTCTTGAAACAGCAAATCACTATCTTTCACTTCATATCTTGTCAAAATGCTTAGCCAGTGACTGAACTGAACCAAATGCAAAATTGTCGCTTTTAAAGTCTTCTCTAAGTTGACATAACTGTACTGGTCAAATCCGTGGAAGTACATTTCCCCCCAGATTCATTGGCATCCTTGTCATTTTCATGCCAACACCTCATCTCTGTTCCTGATAGTTAGGTCTCCCTTCCATTCACTGGTAAATTAAATAGTAAACTAATGTTTAATGGTGAATTAAATGTTTCATATTAATGGATTTGTGGATTCCTTCTCTTTAAGCCTTCTCAGCTATTCAAATATCTTTTCTATTAGGACTAGCCTCCTGTATTTCTGCTATATTATTTCTTCAACATTCATCAGAACATATTTAGAAGGTGAAGTGCTAATACACTTCTAACAACGTGTATTTGTAATGGGCCCACAGCAGTTGCTCTTCCTCCAAAACAGGGGATATACATTTTTGATGTTTTAATGAATAGTGTTGTCCAGCTCTCTTAGTTTGAGGCTGAAAAGCAGCTGCAGAATATACAGAAAATACACTTACAGGGACAAGGGCTGTGGCTGGATGACAGGCAACTAAGAAACAATTGACTAGTTTAGAGCTACAAGACTTCAATATTTATTGACATTGAGGGCTTTTCTTAAATTTTTTATAATTTCAAAGGCTGTCTTTTGGAGACCCAGAAGATACAGCTGTTGTTAGACAGCAAAGACTAAAATGTACACATATGTAAATTGTAGTATATAAAGTAGAGAAAAAGGGCTCTTAAATTTAGCTTTTCCAAAGGAATAATCTCTCCAATTCTTCCATTTTTTTAAAAAACAGTTGTCAAAGTTAGGCATAGCAAGACTGTCACAGCACTCAGAATCTTATGTATGCCTTTCACTTTATAAGAAAATGAATAAGACTCCCAAGGAGCATGATGGTATTTTCAAGCTTCCTTAAAAATCAGACTTCACGCTAATTTATTTAACTATAAATGAGGATAGAAAAAATAACTTCTCTCATAATTTTTCTTTAAAACAGTTATCTAAGCATACCCTAGATTTAAGCCTAGTATGATCTTTATTACTTTTTAAATGGAACTTCTCAGAGTTATTTGTCTTTGAAACAAATCAAGAAGAAGACCATATGTACTACTGCAGACTATCTCAAAATGCAGCTTCATAAGCCCTTATTTCAGTTGAGGAGGGATAAAAAGAACCATTTATTTTCATAATGGCTCTATTAGGGCAGACCATGCCTCTGCCTAGAAATGCCCTGTTAGCAAAGCTGTCATCCAACAATGATCTCTGGGAAGGTGAATGAATATAACACAGACTGTTCCTGCATTCATTTTAGAATAGTCAATAGCTTCCCCCATGCCTCTACTATTTCACAAAGCATCATAATTTCTTAAGGTTTATTTTTTGTTTAGTAATAATACCCTCTCATGGACCACAATTCGATCCACAGTGAAAACTTGCCTAAGCAAAGAATTATACACTAGAGAAATATTTACAAGATCTATTGTAATTTCTGCTGCAGGCGATCTACAGAACCATTTTTCAGAGTACTCTGTGAAGTTGATATACTGAATTTCTTCTCCCACTGCCCCTGGTCATATTACAGGGTCATATATGACTGCTCAAAGACACTGATGGTGTAAGATCAAGGAGATCCAGTTTCAGAAGTAAATTCTTTGTAGAACACTTGGGAACAGTAAGTGCTCAGAATAATAGACTGGACACCTCCTATGAAAAGCTGTTACTTGAGAATATTCAAAGCTCAAGGAGTTCCAGGAAAAGACCATCTCCAAATAAGAACCCAAGCCTCATTGAAGGCCATGTTTCCTTGAGATAAAGACAAAATTTTACATGTCATGATTCAGTACTGGAAAATAAATTTAGAATAGATCTTTCATTTTCAAGATTAAAGAAAAAAAAAAAGAAAAGGAAGAACACTTTGGAATAGGTTTGCAGAACTTTTGCATTATTGCACTAGCTTAAATAAGATTCTCAATTCCCATCAGAATAATTGGTCATGTGTGTTTCAAATACAACAGTATGCATGCAGATTTGATTTCACAGGGTAGGAAGGGGAAAAATGGATTTCAATTGGAAATCGTCATAGATGGACTATATGGAAATGTTGTTTTCAAGGCACATGAGAAATAATGCCATTTTATTTTGAAATAAAAAAGAAAAATATGAAGCAAAACCAATTGTAATGATTAATTTGACATTGATCAGGGCACACGCAGAAGAATATGATATGGTAGATTACGATGAGGCACAGATCATTTACTTTGAAGTGTCAATAGAAAAGTTTGAAGCAAAAAGTGAGACATTGCTGGGATTTGTTCTGAGATATGAGTGTTGGTTTACAGTATGATGTTAATAGGAGCCAGTGATTTTGAAGCTGTGATGTAAAATATCCTTTTAAAATTATGGTATTAGTAAAAGTTGATTAATTTTATTATGTACTATCTTGGAAATTAACCTTTTATGGCTTACTAGTGGAGAAATATCTATACTGTGACACAGCTCAGACTTTTTTTTTTTTTTTATCTTTGCATGCAAAACTGCCTTTGGCAATTGCTTAGGTAAGAAACTGAAGAACCGTTTTAAGATAAATGCATTAACTGTGCACCTAACTACAAAAATGTCCTGTAGAACATTGAATTTTAAATTAATTGCTTGATCCTAGGCCTATGATGGGGTTCTCAGATTTTAAAAAAAAAAAAAATAAAAGAGCTTGAAGGAGTTTGAAGGAGTTGAAGTGGCTCTAGGGAGAAGATTGATAAATACACTGCCCCAAAGTCTCCAGTGGCACTGTACTGTTATGATTTGGGTGCTCTGATCTTGAAGCCTGAACTGATGTAGGAGGAATTGGAAGTGATGGCTCTGAAGAGCATTAGGTTAAACCCAACATTACTATTCCTGCATGTTTTTTTGCTATGGCATCAAGATATTCCTCACATCCTCAACTTTTCTATCAAGACTAGAAAATAGACACGTAGCACATCCACAACTCTCTCCTATCTCAAAGAGATTACAATAAAGATTCCAGATCAGATGTCAGTTCAGATTCTAGTTCTAAGTACAATAAACCATAATAGCTCTTAAGGTTTATAATAATCTCTGTTTTGGAATTCCAGAAACAATGAAAAAACAATCCATCAGCACCAATAATTTCTGAATTTTTTAGATTGTCTTTTCATATCTCTGAGTATAATCAGTATTTCTTCTCTTTGGATATGCTAGTGTTATTTATTAGACAACATCACCCATTGCACTTAACTCAGAGGCAAGAGTAAAATTCTCTTCCTCCCTTTTCCTTGAGGTACATTTTCCTGAGTGAAACATCCATCTACTTATTTTGATACTGACATGAACACACTTGGTATAAAGTACGAAAGAGGAATAAATGCATGGAAGTAATTACTAGCTCTTGATTAAGCACTGACAAGAGTAGTGTTGGCATGTACTTGGGTTTGTCACTTTAAGGTGACATTAAGTAAAAAACTTCAAACCTCTCTTGTGGGGATGAAAAGCAACAAAGCCTTTTTTCGTGCATCTGGCCTGAAGATAGGCACTTCAGCTGACACTGTGGCAGACTGTGAGTAAGTGGGCATAAGATATTCTGTCACCAGACAAAGTGACATTAATATTGTGCCCTGCCATGAGTTTTCATGGCCACAAGCCATTAGTTCCAATTAAAATAATGATTTTCTCTTTCAGGACGTAATGCCAGACTTTGTATCAGGTCAGTGATTAATGCGTATACCTTTTGTGCCTTTAATGGTGAAATATAAACAGGGTAGACTAATCATCCATCTTCTTTTGAGGTGACATTTTTAAGTAGGACAAGCACGCACTGGATGCAGACATTCACCTAGGTATACTGACTGTTTAGTGAACACAATCATTTGTCTCAAATTCAACCTGGGGCTTAATGCCAGAAGATCCAAGAGGTGCCAGTTTCTGGTGTTGATTATTTCAAAGTATTGCATTTTTTAAAACCACTGGATACCTGTCCCCATGATTTTCTAAGCAGAAATATATTTTTTATTATTATTATTTTTAGGTTTTTTTCACTGGAGACATTTTCAGTCGATTTCACAGCAAATTATTCCAAACAATATAGAAGGACTGAAACACAGTGTCATGCTATCACAGTTTTAACTAGCTATTGCATGTTGACTGTGCCATAGTATTGACTGTCTATACTTATTTTCATTCAAGGTATACACAAGAAAATCAGATTTACTCAACTCTAACTAAACAGGGTTAAACTAACTGCCTAATGTTTACTGCGGACTGCAAGCACAGATACAATTTTTAAATATTAGTATTAGCTCGAAAGTGACAGAAGCAGTATGTTCATAAAAGCCATAACAACCCACAGAGATGATTCATCATACTTAGAAGTCATGTAGCTCACAATGTAGGTTTCAAATAATCTCTTGTACCTACAATTCTGAAAATCATTCAGAGTAATTTTTAAGGGCTACACTTTTAAAGCTATTATGTTATTGAAGAATTTCAGCCTTATGTGTGGAATTTTCTTGCTGTTTATGCCTACAGTTAGCTGCCAAAGACCACAGTGTGTAGTGGTTCAGGAAGCTGTTCTAGCATTTGCATAATAGTATTATTTGTTTTGCTTTGTACATACACATACTGCCTATGCATGTACATACACATACTGCCTATGCATGCCCTGAAAGTCTTCTTAAGTGTAAGGAAAGTGCTCAGACCAAATAATAAATAATAAAGCTACTGTATTAGGTAGTTCCTTTTTTGAACTGATCAGCTATCAAAGTCCCTTGGGAAAAATGTGCTTTTGGAAGCTGCTATTTCTCAGATGGGGTTTGTCCACTCACTCAGATACATTAGAGGAGAGGGATTGGGCATGTTTTTGGGGTGGATTTTACCAGCTTGAAACTTGCCTTCCCGCTTAAAAGATTGGTCACCTAAACTGCAAAACCAACATCCCAGCAGCCTTGTTATGTCTGCAGGAGTAGACATTTCACCCACAATTCCATTCCACAGTATCTAAGGACTTTAATTTCATAGGAAAAGTGGTAGGTACCGGATCAGTTATGCCAGACATCAAGATCTTTCACTGCTAGAGCAGTTCAAAATTTGTTTTCATTTGGAAAAGACTTTTATTTGTTCGGAAGAGATAAAAGCATTATTAAAATTGAGCTAGCAGGGTGAGTTTCTTAGGGAAGGGACTCCTCCTCCCATAAGAAACCAAGAAATGAATCCAACACATAGGTATTCACTCAATCTACTTATTCTCTTGGCAGATTAAAAGAGAAGAAGAGGGAGGCAGAGCATTATCAAAGTCCTCAAGACAGACTACTGGAGTCTACCACCTCTCCTGCTTAAGTCACTATTGCTTGTTATGAAAGAAACCAGAAACAGCTGATCAAGATGTAGTATGCAGCTGAGTTCCTGAATTTTTCTTGTCATAAGGAAAGTTCCCATCTGCTGAGGCCAGTTGGAGTTTTAAAACTGCTGACTTAATGCCCCTGCAAACTTCAAAGAAAGGGAGGGGAAGAAGGGAAACTAAATACCAATTATTCTGCGTTACTTGATCTGTGCCCGCACAAGCAATAAGAACAAAGCCTTCTTTTCATGTTTACATCACTACTCCCAGTACCCCCCATGTCTTCATGGATATATGGGCAAGTTTAAATATTTGAGAGCAAAGTTGTCATGCCAGGGGTACTAAGAATATCTGGAGCTCATGCAGCAGCCGCATAGTCTGGAAACAAGATTTCTACATATACTTACCACTAGTGTTTCTTTGTAAACCTACGTTACCCAAAAGGGAATTTTTTCCCACTTAGAAGTGTTCCACTAACAAGAAAGGCAGCAATTTTATCTACCAGACCCCCAGCTACATTGATTTTGTCAGTTTAAAGTATTGTTGACTCTTAGAATTAACTATAAATCTCAATAGGGAAGAGCCTCTGTCTTTTTAGGCCTGCTGCCATGTGATTCTTCCCCTCCCACTCCAAAATGACAGAGAAAAATTGGGTTCTGTACGAGCCTACAGTGAGAGACAAATGCAGTTTTTTTCTCAGTGTTTTCTAGCTCAGAGTATTTTCTTCAGTCTACTCTTCCAGGATTATTTCATGTTCTGTGTTTGTTTTCATTCCTCCAACAGATTTCTCTTTTCCTGAGACAGGTTATTTCACAGCCTCAGTCACTTTGGCACTTGAAATCTCCACTAGACTGCATCTCTAATACCTGAGAAGCAGTCTGCTTTTCTTTCCACTTTCTTCTCCTATGATGATTTGTGCATCCCTTTTACACCTCAGAAACTGGTTTGAAATCAGTCAAAATATGTATAGCGCTTAGTTCCAATTGATCGGCTCCTATGCAAGGTGATGCTTCAGAAGAAACTGCTACCTCTTCTCTGCAAAACTGAGTGGTATTCCTTTCAGGTGCAATTACAAATACAAAAGTAATCACTCAGGCAAATTCTCTCTTCAAAATCCACTAGGTGTTATGAAGCAAACCTCCTCATGATATTGCATGCAGAATTCTTAATAGAAGTGTGTGTTATTCAGGTATTCAAATTTGGCATGATACCATCACAGAGACTTGAAATTCTCTCCTCACTAGCTATTAGTATCATAATTGTGTGGGGATGGCAGGGGAATAGGGGACAGAGCAGCATCTCTGTTCAGCTCCAGGTTAGCATAGCTTAGAGAGGATTTGTAAACAGGCAGGATCAAGCACAGCAAGGACTGTGACCACTGCAGACTGCAGGCTGGGACAGTGGCTGCAGTCTCACCTGAGCTCAGGAGGTTTCTTCCCCTCTTTTTACTTCCCCTCCCTCACAGATCAACTTCATGGAGGGCCTGGGCAGGTAAGCCACTGATGCCATAGCTGTCTGCTTAATAAGGAGACCATTTTCACAAGTTACCCATCATTCCAGAACAGGCTACATCTGGAAGGACCATATCCACTCCTGATGTGATCACACAATTGACTTTAGTGATATTAAATTGTTTTCTTGTTTTTAAGTTGCTTTCTTGTCTTTAAGTGGCTTTTCCTGTTGCAAAACTGGCTGTAGGACTCTGTAATAGAAGTTATTTTTATACTGAAAAGCAGTGAGAGACACATTAAAACCTTTACATTTATTCTTTACAAGTGTCATGATTTTTAAAAGAAATGAGAAGATAAACTAATTAAAAGGAAAAAACCCCAAACAACAAACCCAGCATTTGAGTGCTCTACAGAGTTTTCCAGTGCTGTTAAAATGATTGTCAAAGCCAGCAGTATCAACACAATTTGCTACTGTGCATATGCCTATGCTGCATGGAATCCATCATGTATGTAATGCATGAAGACCTTCATAGTCTGCTTGAACGGGTTCCTGCATGGTAATGAAGACTGCTTCTATTTAAAGCATGGCAACTGGTCATCTTTTATGGTCACATTACAAAAAAATTCATGATAATCACTAAAATAAACGATAATGACATTGAAGATTTTTCTGAATATCAAAGCTATATGTTGATAGTAAACCACTCATACTGAATTACAGTATGTAGTAGTTATAGCATTGTTCTCTCTATAAAGCTGTTGCAGATGTAACAGAAGAAATCAGAATCTTGAATGCTACAGATAGACGAAAACACTACATTTGCGGCAGCTTTCTTGTTAGGCTCAAAACAGTCTTCTAAGATTGGGCTGGAGTCACTGTCTTTAATCTGCAGTAGAAGAAAGAAAGTTATAGGTCAGTTTTATGCTGGGTCTCTGCAGATACATGGGTCACAGTCAGCTTCAAAGTGATGATACCTAAAGGTTGTTTGGGGTCCTCTTAATCTGCCCACCTTCCCTGTGGTGCCAGTCTGCTCTACTTTTCAGTCTTAGGCAAACATTTAATCTATTGCTGACATTCAAAATTGTTGCAGGTAGGTCAGCTGGCACAAAATCTAAGGCCTAAAAGGTTTCATGCTCTCCCCACTGTGGGATGTTCATTGTGTTGGAACTTGTGCTTCCTTTAACAGTGCAGATGTTTCAGGTTCCTGCCACAAGAAGGCCAAGACCAAGCGAGGGACAGCTAGTATCAGTTTCCAAGTGAACTTTCTCTCAGGTATAAGGCTGTTCTTTGTGATATTGCTACACAGACAACCATTCAGCAAGTCCCCAGACACAGAATCTGGTACTGGCACATTTAAACCATATTACCTGTTTATGTAAAATTCTTTTCATATGGAAGTAAAAGGACAGTCTAATCCTCTAATAAAATCACAGCTTCAAACCAACATGCATCTTTTTTTTTATTGTCTGTTGCTTCAACAGTGTCCCTATTACAATCATTAGTCTTTTCAGGGCCAAACTTTATTTACAGTGTGAAGGCTCATGGAGTGGTCCATCTGGCTCCTGGCTGTGAAGAGAACCTTTCATGCCAAAATGCACCTCTGAGGGAAAGCACACGGGATGTGTAATGGGGCTTAAGCTAGAAATGTCAAAACATTTTGCATATCCTCATATTTGCAGCATCAATCACGAAAAATCTGGATCTCTCTCTGTTTTAAATATTTAAAAATTGCATCATGTAACTATTCTTGAGTTTTGTCTTATTGTTTGCTAGCAAGCAAGAAATGTCACGGTATCAAGCTATCTCAGGCATCTGCATTCAACCCTAATAATTTCTGAACATTTTCTGGGGTGGAAGGTCTCTTTTCACCAGACATACTGATATAATAGAATCTATAAGTAATTGGAGAGATGTTATTCTCTTGGTCTACCAGGCCAAACATCAGTATTGAAATCTCTCATGCGTCTACAGTCCTGAAAGCCACAAAGCAGCTCTATTGCACATGGGGATACAACTCTTAGCTGGTTAACCGGTGTGAATTTGGGCTTAGAGGTTTGTTCATCACCTGTAGGTGTTCTCCATCCTGATTTGTGCCATGACATGAAGAAGAATGAGCAAAGAAAGGTGTGTGTATGAGCAATGGAACCTCCAGACCTTGCCTGCTAAATTAATATTGAAATTAATATTAAAAGCAAAAGCTTATGCTATGTACCTGACCCTGAGCAACGTTAGCTGAGAGGCAAAGAAAATTAATAGTTTAAATGAGCAAAAAGTCTCAGAGCTCTCAGCATTTACAGGAAGTAAGGAGACAGGGAGGGTGGAGTGGGGGAAGAGGGAAACCCAGAAAACACCTGAAGGGTAAGAATTTCTAGATTATACCTAATAAAAGCTCAGCTCAGCCTGATGTTAATGATCTGTGTGTGAGGGGCCGAAAGGTTGCCACATCTTAACTGTGCCTCCTTCTTACAGAAGTGACAAGCAAGAAATGTTCCATTACTGCTCCAGCCACATCCATAATGACTCCTTTGCCTTTTTCCCTGCTGTAGGTAAAGGCTTACCCATGCAATTTCCTTCTTTTGTCTTCACAGAGTTGAGGATAAATTATTTCAACCTCTTTGCAGGGGGCATTTGAAACTAAAGTTATTTTTAGGGAGAAATAAATTCTTTCATGTAAGATGCGGGAGCTGTTGCTCCTCAGGCAGCTGAGAGAAAATGAAAGGCACTTCAAGTCTTTTTAAAAGCTAGGTTCTGATGTTTAGCTTGAGATCAAAGAGGGAATGGGAAAAGGAGGGGAAGCTGAGTTTCTAGTAAGCTATTGGTATATACAGCCTTGTATATGCGTCCTTTGAAGGACTTGCCATTACATTTCTGATCTTTGAACTCTTTTTGTTATTTTATGATGGTGAACTGAATTTCTTTCAGTTATGTTATTGTGAAACTAATGACTATGCCTTAGATGCCTTGAGAAGATTAGACTAATCTGAAAAAAAAAAAGAATTCAGTATATGGAACTTGATATTACAGTCACACTTATGTTTGTGGGAAAAATGCTAAAGTAGTTTTAAAAGATTAACATCTGAAAGCACATTTTACCAGGTTTTTGAAAGCACAGTTCAGGATTTTGATGTCATACTATAATACTTTATACTCAGTGCTCTTACTTTAATATATTTATTTTCTTTGCAGTAACCCTATTTATTTTCTTTTCAAGCCTCTTTATTTTTTGAGAGAGGTGCATTTCAAATTTAAAATCTCTTTTGTTGCTGCTTTTACAAATACTTGCAAAGCCACTGCTGACTTGTGCGAAGAATAATAATCAAGATAAATGAGCTACTAATAGCATTTGTAACTAATGCAGATGCCAGCCAAGTGTCCCTAGCTGAGCAGAATGACAAAACCTTCTTGTTGTTCTTGAGATAATGCTAGGTATACCACTCTACTTTCTGACACTTTGAGGAAAAGCATGGCTAATGGTGTGTAGCTGAGGGGCAATACTGTCTATTTATCAGCCTGTGTAGCCAAAGAGATTGGTTGTGGAGTTCAAAAGCAAGCTGTATTGATCTCACCTACAGTACACTCTTATTGTTTCCTACACTTACCCAACCTGATGTTATTCACTGGGACTAGGAATCAATTAGGGCTTATGGCTTCTGTAATGGAAAAAGAAAAAAAATATCTTTTCCAACACTTTGTGGGTTACAAATATTTTATGTTCTGATAGGAAATGGAACCAAACAAAACAGGAAGCAATTTCTTTTAATATTTTCATATAATAACAGTCTCCATTAATACAAGTTTTTCCTTTGTAGATCTTTAAGACCTTTACTGAGATGGGAAAGGATGTAATTCCCATTATTTACAGCTTGTGAAATTGATGCAACAGATGGAAGAGCTGCCTTGCTCCAGGGGAGAGATGGTTGAAGTAAGAAGAGTGGAAGCATACTTGCAAGAGTGATTTGAGTGCTTATAAGTATAGATGCAGTAGTGTCTAACATTGTGATGATTTCTGAGCTTCACAAATTCATGAGCTTCTTGTTATGTTAGTACATGGTTTTGTCAATAGAGAATGATAGCTTTTAATACAAAAACCCTAGTACATTTGCAAGCATGTGATAGAACCCATGGAGAGGTTCTGATTTGGATCAAATAAGTGATAGAACAGACATGATAACATGATAACATGAGTTTTTTACTCTAGAGTTGTTAGTTTCTTTCTGGGATAAAGACTGAGTGATTATTCACTTACAACTTTTCCCATTTCTTTGTTGTGTGCCCATATCACACATCACAGGAATAGCATTACAGCAAACTGTTCAACCCACTGACAAATCAAGTTTTCCAAGTAGGTTCTGTTGTCACTGTTGCTCAAGAAGCCTCAATGAAGATAAGTGCAAAGCTGCAACAGAAAGCAGAAAAGAACGGCCCTAAGCTCAGCCACTGATTGTAGCAAAAGAAAACTGCTCAGTAAAAGCAGAGAACATTGTGTAAGTGTCCGGGGAATTCAGGCCTACCGCCCAGCTGATGCAGATTTCTGTGGGATCTACTGGTGTGTCCTTGGCATGCAATAAGTGGGAAAGGAAGCAGGGGAAGCTCCAAGGATCTTTGGAAAAGCACACCCCGAGCTCTCTCCAAGCTCAAAACTCCCTTGTTTGCAAGGGTTATTCTTTCCTGGAGAAGGCACCTGGCTTGTGAAACCTTGTGGGAACACCACTGGAATTTCTGCATACATTGAGGAAGTGATGGGAACACCTCGGCTTCATATGGTTACCTTCTTCAAAGGTTTCATAGCACAGTCCACTGTAGCTATGGCAACAGTAACCACCTTAACACAAAATAAAGCAGGATGTTCAAAGCCATAGCCACTGGAAATTGAGCCCATTATCACAGAGGTACCTGTGGCCATTGCAGATGCACATTGGAAGAGGATAGAAGTCAGTACTGATACAGGTGGTTGAACTGTAGGAACAGGACAATTGCATCTTCATCTCATCCATCCTGACAAAGCTCCTGCCTATTATTGCACTAGTCTGGGGCCTGGCATACCTAGCAGGCTGGCACATAGCTGCCAAAGAAAACAAAGCCTAAAATCTACTAATTTCCCTACTATCTCATTTCTACTTCACAGTGTGTCCCAGTGCTCCAGAAGAGTCAGATGAGATGATCACCATGGCAGATCTTATGTGAGGCTCTTCTAACTAAAAGGCTGGAGAGGTAATGGTCTCAGTCCCTATCAGCTCTGAATAACGAAAGCAGCAATTCCCTAGAATTGTTATTTCCTCCCCTTCTTCCCCTGTGGTACTCCCATGTTGTCAGGGAGATGCCCTACATCAGGTAGAGACCATGCAGACCCATGAATCCAACAGAAGGCAGAAAAATTTTCTGTTCTGAGTCCTCACTGCATAGGTACCTCAGGCAATGGCAATGACAGGCTTTGCCACCTGCTTGAGGTTGGTTTTTTTTCTCCGCCTAGTCTTTATCTTTTAGCTCTTCCAGTAGGTGAGCAGAGGTGAATTATCTCCAGGTGAACACACTGAATGCTCTCCATCATAGCTGGATCTTTTCCTAACCCTTTGTCCCAAACCTGCTCAGATTAAGTATAGTTCACAAACTTAACTCTGTCATAAAAGAAAAACTAACTGTAAGCTTTCATGACACTAATGTCTGTCGTCTTCATCCTGCTATCTGCTCTGCACTGAGATTGTTTTGTTTATAGCATTCAAAAACAAGCACCAGTGGATATAAAGTAGCTGGCAAATAGACAGAATATACCATTTGCTAATATTTTTATTTCGCTAGGTTCATGTATATTTTTCCACCTGGCCTCATGGCAAAGATTGCGTACAGTAGATGTGAGAAACATTTTAATGCAAACTACCCTCAGAAATGCTTCTGGTAAATGATAGTGTCTCTTTCCAAACATGAGCTTGTCCAATTGCAGATAGGCAGCATCACTAAGTAATTTAGTACCTTAGGCAATCATAGAAAATAAAAATGTTTCTATGATTACCTAAGGTACCAAATTACTTAGTGATGCTACCTATCTGCAATTCTCCCTTTCAATTAAAAATCTCTCTTTGAATTAAAAATTCAATCGGAAACAATAGATGAGACTATCCTATAAGTGGGAACATGCATTATTATTAGAAAGGCAGTGTCCCAAAGAGTCATTTCTGGGCATTAATTCTTCTCTGAGAATATAAAATACCCTTTTTCTTGGTTTCATTGCCATACAGTTTTTAATTGCAGCAATTTTGGTTTCTCTTCTGTTCTCCACCTTTTGGAGGTAGTTGCTCAATGTTTCAGAAATGTGGGTGTTAACATGGTAAAGTCAAGTATTTTCACAATAACTTCCCCTTAAAAGGACAATTGGGAAGGGAAAAGCTGATGACAATAGAAACTGGGAATGACAATTGGGAAGGCTTTGCTCTGACGATTTCAGTCCAATGAGATGTCCTCCACAGAATGTATGCTTCTTTGAGTAAAACACAGAAAAGCTGAGCTACAAACTACAGCTTAAAGGAGAGGTCAAAAAAACACTTCCATGAAATACCTAAAATGTTTTCTTCTTTCTACAATATATTTTCTATTACCTTGTAATTTATCACTTATTGCCTTCACTAACAGAGAGCTACACCCTTGTGAAATTAACTCAAAAACTTTCCTTTGGCATCTTCAGATGTTACTGTGGAGGTTGAAGGTTAATTTGGGCATTTTTCTTGGCTTGCTGCATTGCTCACCTTCCTCCAGTCCATTTTCTGCCAAAGCTTATTAAGCTCCCAACTGGATTTACTCATATAATCATATCTTCTCTCAGGAAAATAGAATGGGTTTGAGGCTAGTACTCAATTTTGTTCAGAGGATAACGTGAGTTTTTTTTTTAATTTTTTAAAGACACACAACATCAAAGAGGAAAGAAAGCAATCTTTCAGCCTCTTATTTTTCATTTTTCAAGAAAACAGTGCAGTTCAGATGGTATTTAGGTTTTCCCCCCTCACACACTGAAGGCTTTAATTGCTGATTTCTCTGTGGTACCTGTAACATATCAAATTAGGCTTTGAAAGAAGGAGTCTAATGTCATCTTTGCAACTCACATACTGAATTGATCAAAAGCTTTTCAGTCTTTTCACTTAAACTGATTTAAGCTTATTTAAAAGATGTGTGGAAAAACATTCAGAATTTAGCTATCAGGGCAGCTAATTGCACTGAATGGTCAAAAATATGTTGTAATGTCTGTTAGTAGTACAAATTTTACATGACTGCGTTTGTAGACATTCAGTGGATAAAAAACAGATATCATCCTGTGATCATGTCCTCCTTCTCTTATTTATTTTGTCTGTATGTTCTAGACCAATGACTCACTAGGCTTTCTTTTTGCACTTTTTGCACATCCTTATCTGAAGAACTATTGGATATGAGCTCTGCTTTGTTACCATATTGCATCTTGAAAAATGGATATCTGAATCTTCCGGTAAAGAAAAAAAAAAAAAAAAAAAAAAAAAAAAAAACCAACAAAAAAAAACCAGAATGAAAGCAAGTCTCCCAGTTTTATGGCGCACAACAAACCCTCCCAACACCAAGTTTTTCTTCTGTGTGACTATTTTGTGAGAGGTGGGGTTGTATTTTTCTTCTCCTATCTATATATTAAAATAAGAGAATAAGAAAGAAGAAAGTCTGCCTTGGAAAGGGCTGAGTGCTGTGATCACAGAGCAGAGTAGCATGACTGGAGGCCAGAACAGAGGATCAGAAGACGTTTGCTGCTGTGTGGCTGTCTTGGCAGCTCGTTCTTGGAGTCCTGCCTCTGCCCAGCTTCTACATAGGGAAGGTAGCTGCCAGTGTAGGAGGCAAGTTCCCATACAGCAGAGGGAAGAAGAGGAGCAAGTGACTAAGACTGGATCTAAATTTAGTCTAAATTTTTGCTTTGATCCATACTTTCACTCAGTACGCTTCACTCTCTGCAGCACAAAGCAGAGCTGAATCCAGGACTGTGGCAACCACAGTAGCAGCCTGTGCGCTGAACTACCCTTCCTACAGATACAGAAAGCACATGCTTGTCTTCCTCTCCCCTCTAGCTTTCAACTTACAATACGTTTGAGAATGCAGTTCTTTCTTTTCATCTAAGGTTAGGGTGACTGTCGGTGAGGCTGCAAAGATGGAGAACGCCATTAAAACTTTTTTTAATTCTTTCTTAGAGTGCACAGAAAATTTTTGCTCTGCCTCTACTGTATTAAAACTGTGAGGCCAGATTCTTAGCAGTGGCAAAGTGGTGTAACTCTGGGGAAATCAATTTAATTATGAGGATTTAAACAACAGAGAATTTAGCTCCTCTATTGCTTGTATCTTACCCATATCCCTCTTTTCGGATGTGATTATGTATGTATTTGCTAAGAATCACAGCTTACAGAAAATGTGAAGTGGTAGAAAGCACTGCCATATAGAAAAATAGAAGAAGAAAAAGAAGAAGAGGAAAGAACTGCTCCAACAACAATTTCTCAGTGTTACAGTTTGCCAGCTTAATGATACATAATTTTAGCTTATTTAAAAACAAATCATGGTAATGGAACCTCAGTTTGTGTTTCCTTACTTTTTTTTTTTTTAATAGAATGTTTAAATATTTATTGCAAATAAGGGCACTTATATTTATATATCACACTCTGCAGCAGCCCTTCACTAACAAATAGTTTCTTACATGGTATTTGTTGCTGTAGAGTTGCTACTGCCACCATTCACTAACTGAGAGGCATCATAAACATTAGACTTTAACATCATTACATTTTCTGCCTCTTGGATGGGATTTGTGTTCTGTTTCCAGATTCTATTATTGGATGAGTCTCTCTGGCTTGAAGGAAAAAAAAAGAAAAAAGAAAACAAAAAGGGAGAAGGAAAAAAAGTATAACCAATGTTTTTAGTAAACCTTTCTTTTAGCTTTACACAAGGTCTATTTTTTCCCTTTCTTTTGTAGACTCCATGTTTTTTTAATGATTGCTCTGCTGCTGTAGAAAGTTGAGAGGATAACAGAAGGAAAGAGAAAGCACTCAGAATAATTCAATTTTCTCCTTTGTGGAGAGAAAAATCTGTCTCTGGGCTACATCTAAAAACGATAAAAAATGATGTTTTTCCTTTGTAACTTCTAATACATTTTATTTAAAGAAAAAGTCCTTTCTAATCTTTGCTTCTTTTTTGGAAAACGAAGTCATATGCTTTACAAAATCAGAAGCAGGTGATGCACATACTTGAATTTGACAGGAAACAAGAGAATTTTACAATGGAACAGACACTGGAGGTTTGGGTGGAGAGAAGCCTAATGAGACTCAACAAGGGCAAGCGTAGGATACTGCACCTGGGCAGGAATAACACCAAGTACCAGGACGGGTTTGGGGCTGACCTACTAGAGAGCAGCTCTGGAGAGAATGACCTGGGAGTCTTAGTGGATGACAAGTTTATCATAAGCCAGTAATGAGCCCTTGTGGGCCAGTGGTATCCTGGGATGTATTCAAAAGAGTGTGGACAGCAGGTCGAGGTAGGTATGAGAGACTGAAAGGTAAAAGGTTAGTGACTCAAACAATCAGCCATTTGCAAAAGCAACAGGGTGCCTTGTTGAGGCCAGGTTTGCACCCTGGAACTGAAGGGGAGGAAGAGAGTTTTTGGGTGTGTTTTGTGTTTTGTGAAACCTCTGATCTGCATAAGACAGAGAGGCGCATACCCACCACGGGAGGATGACCATAACAAACTGACATTTGTTTAAAAACAAGCTGGGATTTGAACCAGGTAAAGGAAAAGGCTGGTAAGGAGCAGATCCTTTGAGTTGGGATAATGCTTTTTATCATGCCAGTGTCCTCCCTTAAAACAACTGGGGCAGGTGTAAAACTCTCCCCCACCGGGG
Source organism: Empidonax traillii (assembly GCF_003031625.1). Lineage (NCBI taxonomy): Eukaryota > Metazoa > Chordata > Aves > Passeriformes > Tyrannidae > Empidonax > Empidonax traillii. The sequence goes on along the minus strand of NW_020955358.1, from coordinate 147,171 downwards.
TGTGCTATTGTGACTTTCACAAGTAGGCCTGAAGGTATTCATCCCTTCAGATGGGGAATAACTGACTCAACTACTTTGGTGTGAGAATCTGAGGTCACATCTTAGAGAGGGTCAGAAACCATCAGAGAGCCCCTCATTTTTGGGGCCTTCCACCAGAGGGCTGTGCATGATCTACAGTGTTACATCAGACTATAAACCCTGGTCATTCAGTGTTGTTTCACATTAATCTGCCCCAAGGGATCTATTTTAACCAGAACTTCAGTTCCCCCACCTCTGGGGCAGGTCATAATAGTAGGTCATCATTCCCCTCCACTGGGTTGGGGTGAAGCCACATTTGGAGTATTGTGTCCAGTTCTGGGCTCATCAGTACAGGAAACAAAAGGAGCTGCTGGAGATGGTCCATCAGAGAGCCACAAAGATGATTAGGGATTTGGAGTGTCTCTCTTATGAGGATATACTGAGACATCTGGGCCTGTTTAGTCTATAGCAGATGAGACTGAGAGGAGATCTCATCAATACATACAAATATCTCAAAGGAGAGCACCAAGAGGATGGCGCCAGAATCTTTTCAGTGGTGCTCAGTGACAGAACGAGGAGTAATGATCATAAACTAAAACACAAGAAGTTCCAATTCAACATGAGGAAGAACTTCTTTACCTTGAAAGTGGCAGAGCACTGGAACAGGCTGCCCAGGTTTGGTTATGGAATCTCCCTCTCTGAAGACAGTTAAAATCCGTCTGGATAAGTTCCTGTGTAACCTGCTCTAGGTGACCTTGTCTTGGAAGAGGTTGGACCAGATGATCTTCAGGTCCCTTCCAACCCTAACGATTCTGGGATTCTGTGAACTTACAAGAAAAACAAGCCTCTGGCAAAGCAAAGTCACGGGGTGAGTGTATTAAGCCTTCTTTTGTATCACATAAGGGAAGTGGGGGAGAATGGAAGGGGAGGGGAGAATATAATGTAGCTTTCTCACAAAATAATTATATGATTTAGTAGTCATATTTGCCTAGTGACAATTTCATTGGTGAATTCTTGAGCAATATCAATTTTTGTAATATTTTTCTGTGTCTATTTTTCTGTCAAAGGAAACATTTTACATAGAGGAGCTGGGGCTTGTGTCTCACATTATCTTCCTTACGCGTTTTTGATGTCAGTTTGGTGGTGAGGAAACAGTACATTAGCTGGCAATGTGTGCTCACAGCTCAGAAAGCCAATGACATCCTGGGATGTATCAAAAACAGTGTGGCCAACAGTATGAGGGAAGTGATTCTTCCTTCTGCTCTACTCTTGCGAAACTGCACCTGAAGTGCTGCATCCAGCTCTGGGGTCCTCAAGACAAGGACATGGACCTGTTGGAGAAAGTCCAGGGGAGGACCACAGAGAGGATGAGAGGTCTGGAGAACTTCTCCTAGGAAGACAGGCTGAGAGTTGGGTTAGCTCAGCCTGCAGAAGAGAAGGTTCCAGGAAAACCTCACTGAGGCCTTCCAGTACCTAAAGGGCTACAAGAAAGCTGGAGAAGGGCTTTTTACAAGGACGCGTAGTGATAAGAAAAGGGGAAATGTCTTCAAAATGAAAGAGGATAGGCTTAGATTAGATATTAGAAAGAAATATCTCGCTGTGAGAGTGGTGAGACATTGAAACAGGTTGCCCAGAGAAGCTGTAAATGCCCCATCCCTGGAAGTGTTCAAGACCAGACTGGATGGGTCTTTGAACAAAATGGTCTTGTGGGAGATGTCCCCACCCATGGCAGGTGATTGGAACTAGATGATCTTTGAAGTCCCTTCCAAACCAAACCGATCTGTGATTCTATGATTTTAAAGCCTGGGGCTTCTGGTGGTTGCAGAGCTACCGTATTGTCTATGAGTCATGAGAAGCAGAAGTCCACCACTGCCAATGTAAAAGTCTATGTAGAGGAAGTGGTTGCTACAGTCACTGAAAAGCTCCAGCCAATGTTTCCTCCGGCAGAGGTGCTTCATCCAAAGTGATGGAATTCTGACATCTTGAGGGTGAGAGCAAACTAGGAAACTTTTATAAGTTTAGTATGTCTTTACCTCTCACAATTATAGGGCAAAGGATATATGTTGAAAATGGTGAAAAAGCCCTGGCAAGGTCCCCTCTACATTCCCTCGTGTGGGTCTCCCCATGTCTACTCCCATGACTGAGGTGCAGGCTGGTCCCAACACCTGTCCCACATGAGTGGACTCTGTCCGAAGCAGTGGTGGTGATGCTGGTGTGGCAGCTGCAGGTAGGGCCCAGTCTGGGTGCCGGCGGCTCTGCCTTCCCTCCTCAAGGTCTCTCCCTTCCTTATCATGGTCCTTAAATTGGTTTTCAAGCTGATTCCCCATTTTCTTAAAAAAAAAAAAAAATCAAAAAACCCAAACACCCCCCGCCACACAACAAAAGCGAATCTCCTGGTAATTCCATGGTTACTATTTAATCGTGCTGATGGTAGTGTTGTGCAAACTTCGTAGTTGGTAATTCTTTCTTAGCAGAATTGTGGGGCACCTTAACTTTGCCACACCATCTTTTCTATACCTATGAAGTATGCTTAGCCAGCTGAAGAGGCTCTTGGCAATGCTGACACGGTTTTGATAAAGTGCTCATCGACATTACAGTGCCCCACGTTTTGAAGAGCTGTTCAGGACTAGTTCTGCTTTATGACCCTTGCTGAGGAATGAAAACTCCCTATTTCTTAACAGTTGTATTTTAGAGAAAGTGAATACTGATTATTGACACCTAAAATGACTAACAATTTACTGCTGAAGATAATTAAGCAAGTCTCATGTTAATGCTAATCAAGGGTACAAGTCAGGTGTACTTTAATAGTAATACTAAAGGACTGATGTATTTAACTTCCATTAGTTTTAATAGGAGTTATTCGTATGAATCCATGCATATCAGTAAAGTATGAGTAAAGTATGCCTTGCATAGGGGAAATTCAAGCCATTCTATTTAGAGCAAAGAACAGTTTAGTGAGAAATGGCTGACTTGTTACGGGATGGCAATTCTCCTTGGGATGTTCTTTTCCAGATGCAGACTCCCCACTTTTCAAAATATCTGCTGTTTGATGCTGCCTGAAAAGAGCATCCAAACACTTTTAGGCAGTCTGGTTTAGGTGAGTCAGGTTTCTCTGTCAGGAAATAGTGGTTTTGGTACTGAACTGCTTCTGACAAATCTACCTGGCATCTTAAACACAGGAGGAATTCCTGCAGCAATGCACAATTGTGTGGTGTTGCTTTGCTATGTGCAGGAAATTAGAATTTATTCCATGAATTAGAAATTACTTAACAAGTTTTAAGAGTTCATTAAGCATTTTGTGGGGCTAGGATAGCATCATATTCTTTTAAAGAAGACCATTCTATCATTATATTAATTTTGATTTACCTAAAGCAGTAAAGGCTCATTTAAAATTCCGATTTCCACAGTAGATATAAAAAAAAAAAATAAGTTCTTACAGTTGGAGAAAATATAAAACAGGTTTTAGAATGGAAAATTACAAGTGTACTGCAGCCTAAGATACTTCTCTTGTTTGCTGCTGAAGCTGTTTCACAGAATTAACAAAGGTGTCAAATAGGGGGAAACAGCTCCAAGTTTATTGTCTGAATTGATGGGGATTACCCACTGCTTCTTGTTTAATTGAGTATTCTCCCTTTACCTAAAGCTAATAATATTCCTCTAAAAGCTCTACTGTCATGGAGAAGAGAAAAAATCCCCCAGAAGAGCAATTCAAAGAGGTTAAATCTGGCTCTGGCTCTGGATTGCCATTTTGAGAGCATCTCTCTCTTCTCTGCTGACTGCAGATGGAGCCCATGGAAAGCTAGTGGCCTCCCTAGGCAAAAGTTATTTTATAGAAATACCCACCTCCCTGTCTTACTGGCTCCCTAAAGGCCTGCACAACACTATGCAAGGGAACTGTTATTTTTTACTGCTATTGCCTAAGGGCTTCAGATTTTCTATTAAGATTCAGGATTTGCCATGCTGATTCATGTTGGTTTTGCCATTGAAAATACTTCAATATATTTTTCTTTGTAAATGCAGTTTGCTGTAAGATAGAAAGCGCTTCTCATGAAAAGTAGAGCTCCTTTACTCTGAAAAATTCATGATTTTTGCTTATGTTAGTGTTTCAGGTAGATATTAATACACTGTTTCTCTACAGTTTTAGTAATTTAGTTCCAAGTTTATTATGGAACAATCTTGGATTTGAGCATAGGAGAACGTGATGCAAATTGTAATTAGCACTGTTGTCTGTGTAACTTTCAGTAAAGGACCCTTGGAAAGTATGTCCTAAACAAATATATTAATATGACAGGACCTATTTCATTCGGTCTGTGTTCTGAAAGCCAAGGTGAAATAGGAAATTCAGCAAGCAGGTAGGATGAAGTAAATTATTTGAAGAGAGCCCCAGCTGATATAATAGTTCAAATCCACAAAAATCAATAGCAACCCATGAGGCCTTTGAAAGACCAAATTCTCACTGAAAACTTCATCAGTTATGTTTCTTTATTTGAGAGCTTCTATTCTGAGTACACTTTCAACCATGTCACTGAAAGCATCCCTGTAACTTAGCAAGGAGTAATCTTCTCATCTTGATGGTTTCTGCCCATTTATCTTTATTAATTTTACTGGATGAGCATGCCGTGTTTGGTACTATTGACCGTGATCATCCAGCTTTTAAATTATGATAAAGACAATGCTTTTTTCTTTCTGATATTCACATTTAAAAACACAGACATATTACAGTTACAGTCCATAAAGTCTTTTATAAGCTTTGTACTTTTTCCTACATATGAGACATACTTCTGAGGTGGACCAGAAGCCTCTTCTTTCATGGTTTTATTAGTGCCCTTGCTGGAACAGTGTTTATTAATACCCTTTGTTGTGTTCTTATAAGCAGCTTATATATTTCCAGATTCAAAATTGTATTGCTGTTTGATCAGATCTTTAGTCAAGAAGCAAGAGATCTCAGGGCTGTAAGTCTTTAGGAAGTGTTCATGCCTTTAACGTGCTTAAGATGATTACTATTAATGGTTCTGGTGCTGTGGAGAATGTGTGGAGGTGGCTCACAGAGTCTATGCTGGAAGGAGATGGAGACATGGCTCCCCCAATTCTTTCCCTTGCTGTGCCAATCTTCCAGTCAACCTGAAAGGATAGAAGAATATCCTTCTCTTTAGTTCCTCAGCATTGTTTTTATTGCTTGTAATGAAAGCTATCTAATAAAAGCTATCTAAAAAAAATGACTCTGTGTGATCATAGTTTCCTAAATATGTATTTAGACTCCTGAAAAATGTTATCAATTCTTTGTGGATCTTCAATACTTTTCAAAGGTATCTGTTGTTACAGCCCCTTATTGTGTATTTAGGGTAGCTAAATCTGGAGCCTGAATTTGTATACATTGCCTCCATTACTTTCACAAAGTGCAAATGAAGTGGGACCGTTTGTGTTTGCGTATTGTCCATTTAGTAAGTAGGGCATGCCAGTGGCATGTAATTGTGCTTATCAACTCTGCTACAGTGCAACGGCCTCCTGCTGCTGTGCTAATACTAAAGCAAAGACAAGGGAGTTTATTTTCAAAGGAAGAGACAGACACTGATCCCACAGTGACACTGTTCTGTTACATTGTCAAGATGTCTGTCTCCATCACGTGTCGTGCATGGATGGGTGTGGACAGCCAGGCATCCAACATGCTCCTGCTTGGAGCTAACTGGATGTGAGCCAGCTGTGGCCTGCAAGCTATAGCTGGCAGTACGTTGCTCAGAGCTGTGACCAGAGCTGTAAATAACCTCTGCTGAGGTTACTCTGTCATATCAAATGATGTCCTGCACCACGCTGGTATACCTCTATGGCTTCTAGGCTGAGTTGGGCTCTATCCAGCCAGCTACAAGCATGAGCAGCTTAGGAATACATCACCTGTCTCTGTAGACACACCTTGGATAGCTGAACGACCTCTGAAAAACTGTAGGTGCAAATGTTTGAGAGTTTGTTCCCTCTGTCACCGTCCACAGTATTCTGTTCAGCTCAGATAGCAGGGAAATGTACTCATTTGCCTGAAAACAATCAGTCAGAGAGAGCTGCTTGCATCCCTGTGGATTTTTTTTTTTTTTTTTTTATAATGGAACAGCATTCAGAAATCACAGGCATGGTTTAGCACTCCACTATATTAAAAGCTACCACACAGCAGAAGTTCCTTGGCAAAGAGAAATCTGACTTAAATTTGGTGTTGTCATGATTTTGAGCGAGTAAAAGCCCTGTTCTGAACAGCTGGTCCAGATGTGACTTGAATTCTATCTTCAACCTGCCCATTTTTGAAAACAAAAGTATTTGAGTACTTCAGAGTTTTTCACTTATCAAAAAGCTATTTTGCTGCATTTTGGAGTATGAGCTAATTAAGCTCAGTTTTAGTTCAATTTAATTTTGATAGAAATAGATAAATTACATATTTTAAAAGATTTCATTTAGTAAAACTCAATTATTTTGGGTGAAAGGAATATGGGGCAATGATTCATTGCATTTACTGCTAGACAAAAATCTCGTCATACTGTTTAATGTAAAAATCACTGCTTGCAGCCTAGTTAAAACATGAAAAAGTCATTGCACTGTTTAAAGCACATCAGAAGAAAAAAGACAATATATCTCAGAAACTCTACAAGAGTGGAGAAACTCTTTTTTTATTGAAGAAGAAACAATTTACATATTTTCATCACATCGAAACTTCAGAGCACATAAAAATCAAATGTTTAAAATTCTAAATTGGAAAGAGGTACAGTTTAGCCTGATTGTTGCCTGCAGGAAATCTTCCAGCCCGTTTTCTGGCATTCTAAATATAAAGTACACCATATGAGATACATCTGATTCATTCTGAAGCCTGTGATGAGTGTTCGCCAGGAACCACTGACCACTGCGTCATCTCAAGTTGAATAAAATGGGAGGCTTCCCAGAGAAAGCAGAGACAGACCTCTGGAGTTCAGTATTTAATATAAGTTCCTTGTACACCTTTCATCTTGCCTGAACAGCCAAAACAAATTTATCTTCGCAGTTTGGTGAGAAATGGCCAGTTAGTTGTACAGTGATTTTGTAACTGTGGAAATATAACCATTGGTTAAACAAGGACAGTGGATTGACAGAAGAGTTACCAACCCTGTTTTTTTTCCATTCCCTTTTTTTTTTTTCAATCCATTTTTTTTTTAATGCAAAAAATGGAAACCCACCCCACCCTAAGGCTTTGCTTATTCTAAAGGCAGGAGCATTCTATATCTTGAAAATGGTCTTATGAGATCTGCCTCTTTCTCTTTTTACAGAAGCAATTTTAGATAAAAGTCGAAGATCTGCTGTTGAATGCCAGAATACAACAGATGAGAGGACAGATAATAAAAGTCCATAAACATACCAAATTTATAGACTGTTTACCCAGAACACACACACACACACACACACACACACACACACACACACACACACACCATCTTAGGGTATTTTGAAGATTACATAATACAAAGATTATTGGACTGGAATCACAGATTCAATGAAACTTTCCTAAGCATGGAAACTTAAAAAATCTGTACTGTGAGACTTAAATCACAGTTTGTGTGGAATTTAAGGAACAATAATAAAGACACATCTAAATGTATGCCACTTTTACAGATGTGTGACCTCACGTTCATACTAGCATAAAATGTTCAAACGTATTAGCACTTTCTCATACATTTCTTGTCCTTTTGAGAAACTTCTGAGTTTATTACTGGCTAGTGCTCTTATTTTATTTTTGTGAACCTCTCTTTCTTCCTGCCAGAATAACTAAAACATGGGAATTTCAATTTAAAAGGTCAAGTCAGTATTTGTTGCTTTTTAACTACAGCTTTCTATTGTAAATTGTTGCTGAGAAATTAATTGGAAAAAGCCAAGAGGGTATTCTTCATGACATTATTCCAGGGCGTAGTTTTCAAGCTGTTTACTACAGAGGGAGAAACACATTACAAGTTCTGTCCACATGTAAGATTGCATGCACTGGGGCATAATGATAAGCAGATGGCATTATTTGCAGTGGAAGTAATAGCAACCAGAAGCATTTCTGCATACATTATTTTGCAAATGTTCTTATATTATGTTGTGTTAAAGCGTGGAACTTTATGTGCTTTCCCTATGTAAGGCATAGGTATTGATAGAGAGCTAGTGGTGATAGTAAACAGAGGGTAGTTATTTGGATGTAGGTGGTATTTAAAAATAACACAACCACAGCAGTCGCTTACAAAAGACAGAACAAATACTAGTGAAATGTTCCAGGAAATGGAGGAAAGATGAAATTGGATGTTGTTTTTGTCATTAAAGATGTTGTTTCTGAAAGTCTTTATATGAATATGCCATTCAGAAAATCTGAAGCTTCTAACTTTTATTACCAATAATACTGCCTAATTTACCACCACCATCTGCCTGGCAATTATTGCTGGAAGTAGTGCATCCAAGGCAGATTATTTCAGGGAATGACATGGCTGCATTGTGAGATGGAATGTGTTAGGGAGATTCCCAGGCTAGAGAAGACCTAAGTTACAAATTTTACATACACATATGCACACACAAATATATTCAGGTGTGTGAATAGATGCATAATATATCTCTATATATCTATGTGTGCACCTATACATAACAATGTAGAATTGAGTCTTATGCCATTTCGATAGTGTTGCCAGGTTAGTCCAATGTTCTTCTCTTGAGACTTGAATAAAGCTCTGTGTTTGAAAAACAAATAAACAATTTAGAATATTATTAAAATTATTTCCTTTGCAAAGACATTTCATGTGAACTTTGAGTTATATTCCCTCTAGATATATGTCCTCATTGCCTTCTGCACTTAGAGCTAGACCATAACATCTTTAGTGTGACTGATACATCAGAAGAGATAGTGCAGAAGGGACTTGCATCTGTGGCAAGTCCCAAAGGGATTCAGCCTCCAGAGGTGCAGAGGGCCATATACAACAGTGAGAATGGTACCTACTGGGAGATTGCAGCATGTCCTCCCTCTAGCACTGGCTCAAAACAGTTGGTGTGGCAAACGGATGGGCAATGAACACACACCAGACTGATCCCTGCTGTGCTGTAGAGCACAGCTAGCTGCTTTTCTTTTCATTTCCACAGTGAAGAACAGGATGTTGTGTTCCCATGGACTACAATGGGAGGAGAACTTGAGACACTGTGAATTCACTGCAAGTGCTAGCTGGGAAGAAGGACAGATCTGAGATGCTTCTGTGCATGGTACATCCTGCTGTACTCCACGGGGGATACAATCAGAGGAGAACCTCCATACTGTTGGGAACTGAGGCATTTGGAGTGAAAGGAAGTCTTGCATTTAATCAAAGTAATGATACCTTGGAGTTTTGATGTTTTTGATTTTTTTTTTTAATTTTTGTAAATCTTAGAAGTAGTTATGTAGTAAATGTAGATTTTAGAGTAGCAACATATTATCCCTTTACCCTTAACACACCAGCTCAAACCCCTGTTACCCATTCCCATATCAATCCCCTAAATTCCATAGCCTGTTTATTCTCTTTTTCAATGTAGAATTGTAGAAGAACATCCTAACCCTATGGAACAAGATATAGCCGTAGACCCAAAAACCTTCAGGCCTAGAATTCTGGAAGGCCTCCAAGGACATTACGTGCTCTGAGGAAGATGAAGATGAAGAAGACGGGGTCCCAAAACGCCCCCAGACCCAATTTCCAAGAGGCGTGGCGGGGGCAGAACCTGGGTGGTGGCTGGACTGGATTGGGTGAAAATCATTATAAAAACTGTGAACATCTCGATTTCGGGGGCACGCGCTGGTGGTATTCCAGAAAGCCTGGGGGCTCATTAAAACCTTGGTATCCTTATCTTATCTCCTACCTAATTTGGCTTGGAGTCTTTTTTTCCTCACAGCCATTTAGGCAACAGTAAAAATGAAGTTATTTTGGAATCAGCTGTGGGAAATGTGCTACCTTTGTTAACCCTCCTGGTAAAAAAAATTCAATAGTAAAAATAATAAGAAGAACAATAAAAAGAAAATAATACATACACAAATAATTTATGGTCTCATGTTTTGGACAGTGTTCCAGTGATTCTACCACTCAAATGCAATAACCTGATAAGAAGGATCAAAGTATTTTGATACTCTTTTATTTTTTGTGTCATGGTAAGGGCAAGAGATGCAAGAACTATCACTCAATTACCGCAGTGTAGGGTGCAGTCCTTGAACTAAAGGGTTTACAGAGTAAGCAGGTACAACCGTCAAGACAGGAGAAGGAAAACAGTTTCATTTTGTGCATGAGAAATAGAGCCTCTGCCACAAATCGGTGGTTTCCTGATGTCTGTGGGGTTTAGATTGCAACACAGAAGTACACACTCAGTTATGCAGGAAGCTCTCTAGCACTGAAAGCTATAAGAACTGCACCACAAACATGATTATCTTTTTGTTTCCATGAGTCTCTCAAGGATGTAAAAGGCCAAATTAGAAATTAAATTAAGGTCTACCAGATGATTTAGCCACAAGACCAATGACTTCTAAAACTGATTTCCTCTCTGGGATTCAGCTAACATCACTGTGACTGTAAAATGTCCTGCAGAAATACGGGATCTCCACGTTAGTTGTGTTGAGTACTCCTACCTGGTTAGCCATGTCAGCATGGACATCATCAAAGACAGTATTTCTTGCTGACCCTCTCTGCTGTTCAAAGCTAGGTTTGTAGCTGAGCTAGTTAGTGTGGCACACATCTGCCACTATGACTTCAGCAGAGAGACCCTAGGATCTAAGAGCAACACGACAGATAGAAAAGTGATGTTGTGAAGAAATATGAGCAAAGTTCCTGGGGAAAGTCATTCACATCTCCTAAGATTACTTGAAGCATTGTCTATTTCTATGTGAACTAAACTGTTGTAATCATGAAAAAGAAAGCTATAACAAAATGAGGAGAATTATTCTCTTGTATCCAGAAAAAAAAAAAAGAAATCAATGTGGAGGAAAAAAAGCCAGTTGTAATGTGTAAAAGCTGTAACAATTAGTTCTCTAATATATGACCCTTTTCAAAAAGCTACTTGAAACTTTTTTTTTTTTAATAGACAGACTGCTTAATTGTACAGAAGCAATCATGTAAAGCTAAAAGACTGTCTTAAAAAAAAGGTTCCTTTTCAAGTCCAACATCAATGTCTTATAAATTCGAGGTACACTGTTTTCATAAAGGATCCTGTGCATCCCAGCATTGTATACAAGCCTAAACATTGCTGTTATATTGAGCTTGAAATCAATGAGAGCACTGCATTGTAAACAAAGGAACAATTTTACCCAGTGAGCACAATTAAGTTCGTTTCAGTCTAGGATGTGAACTGAAGTCTGAGTGAAAATCTTCTCACAGATCTTCAAACTACAGTACATCTCTTTCTCTCACCCAGCTTACATGGTTCTGCATGGCAAAGTATTAGCAAAAAAACCCCCAGTAATGATTTTTAATACCTATTATGCTTCCATGCAATACTAAATACTATTTTTAAGAAGTTGATATCCAGCTACTGATCTACAGTGTGTGATAATGACTAAAATTTAAATAGAAAGTATTATTTCTGTTATATATTTGCATGTGAATATGCAAGAAATCTACTGCGTTGAAGATGGAGCTTTTGTCATACAATTCAGAATATGTATCAACAACGGCTTTGAATGTAACTGCGCATACGTTAGTGCATATGATAAGAAGGACAGAGAAGGATCAATACGTATAGTTCCAAACACCACCCTCATTTTGATTCCTAAAGTCTTCTCCTCCTTGACATGTAATAGGGATGCACAGAAAATCCTGGGTTACCTATGGTGTTTTTTTTTTCATGACTTTCAGAGAATCAAGGTTGTATCCATATGTTCTTGAAATTTTGCCTGCAGTGTTTTTTTTGCAGTCATAAGTAGAAAATGAATTGCAATGGATTTTATAGGAGCATGTGGGTTAAAACTGGCTGAAAGACTCTAAACAAAGATTATGATAGTGACTAGGGGAAAAATATCTAGTAAGGTAATGAAGGGTGCAGTTTCAGGATTGTTCCTATTTAACATCTTCATTAGCAATCTGGAAGAAAGAATAAACAGCATGTTAATAAAATGCACAAATGATACTAAATTAGGAAGAGTCACAAATACTAGTGAGGACAGAAGCATAACGCGAAGGCCCTAGGGAGAAATGTGGGCAGGAAATAACAAAACAAGCCACTACTCACAAAAAGGCATACTAATACATTAAATATAGAGCAGCGTGAATCAATGAGGGAAAATCCACAGAATTAGTAACATTGGAAGAGATTCTGTGAGCAACACATTAGATATGTGAGGCAATGTGATATGCTGGCTATAAAAGCCAATATATTCTGTGCAGAGGCATAAAGTCATGGATCAAAGAGGCCATAGCTCCTCTAAATGGCTCTCTGCTTATGGAAAACAGAATATTCTTTTATGAGAACAGAAGAGTATTGATACTGAAAGAGACTCCCAGGTCAGCATAGCAGCTATGGTCAGTTGTGATGGTAGGTGTTTCGGTTAAAAATATTCTGCAAGAAAGAACAGGGAAAAAGTGATATATAAATGTATGGAAAGCCTCTGGTGAAGATGAATTGGAAGATTAGTTAATGGCAGGAAAAGAAGCAGGCTGTACTCTGAAACGGTTTTTTCTTATCTTTTATTCTGATCAACCACATTTTCTTCTTTAATGAAAGCTAGCAAATGACAAGTTGGCATACAAGTTGCAATTGGAAGCAGTGTACATTTTCCTATTGGTAAAATAGTTTTACACCCTACCCATCATCATCACGGCTGGGCTTTGCGAACGAAGATTTGAGAGAGGCTCTACCCACGCTTGCTACAAGCGCACTGATGGCTAAAAAGGCCGATGCGAGATAGACAAGTCCGGTTGCAGAAGGCGCAGCAGAAAGACTCCCCAGGTGATATCGACGAGACGCGATTCTTTCTGTGCTGTCTTTTCTCCTCGAGAGTGATCCTGTGTGTGTTCTTGAAAGCAGCAGCAGCGTTATAGATGGTGTGTCTCCAGGCCTCCCGATTGGAGGCCAGGGTAGACCAATGGTGGTGATTGATATGGCCAAGGCTGAGGGATTGTTTCAGGCAGTCCTTGTATCTCCTCTTCGGGCCTCCTCTCTTGCGGCAGCCAGTGGCAAGTTCCCCATAAAGCACGATCTTAGGGAGGCGATGATCCTGCATCCTGGAAATGTGTCCTGCCCAGCACAGCTGTGTTCTCAGCAGCAAGGCCTCAATGCTAGTGACTGCTGCCTGTTCAAGGACAGACGTGTTGGTCACATAATTCGTCCAGTGGATGTTTAGGATTGTATGGAGACAGTGCTGATGGAAACGTTCTAAGAGTCGCAAGTGGTGGCGTAAATAACCCGTGATTCAGACGCATATAAAAGAGTAGACAGTACAATGGCTCTGTAAACACTCATCTTTTGTACTTTTCTTCAGGTGTTTATTACACCAAACTCTTTAACAGGGTTTTCTGAAAGCCTTTGCTAACCTGTTGTCTATCTCTTTGTCAATTTTTGCCATCCCATAACCTACATAAAAATTGAATGAAATGAATATACTGTGAAAAACTTGGGATCAATAGGGTTCCTCATGCCATGGAAAACTTACACCTGGAATCAGGTGAAAGCTGCTTGCTTTTTTTTTTTTTTTTTTTTTTTTTTTTTTTTTTTTTTTTTTTTTTTTTTTTTTTTTTTTTTTTTTTTTTTTTTTTTTTTTTTTTTTTTTTTTTTTTTTTTTTTTTAATGAGAGGCAAGTAGGCATAAGAAAAGGGAGAGAAAGAAAGGTTAAAGTGTAGGTGTACTCATTTTTCTGTTGTTGGTTGGTTGGTTTTTTTAACAAGGACAAAGTCTGTATGTTGCATGAGTCGACATTTTCTTTTGAACAAGTAAACTGTCTCTTTTTGGCAAGATGGAGGAATGTAAAGAAAAGGAAGAAAATACAAAAAACAAGAGTAAAACTAGTTGTAGCATTGAGCTAATCCATGCTATATATGTATTTTTGACTCTGCATGCATTTCAATTCTATCCTTCTTTTCTACAGCTCACCTAGAACATAGTAAAATTGTAAATGGGTAAACTCAGTTAAATCATACAGTAAACAGTATAATGACAATAAAACTGAAACTGAATGAAGCTCCTTGATCCTGGGAGTGATGTTGTTTCTACAAAAGGAGAGACTGAATAAATTCCTTGGTTTGTAAAAAATGGGAAGGCATGGTTAACATTTATTTTCATGCATGTTCATATAAATACACTCATTAATATGAACAGCATGGAACATTGAACAATCACTCCTCATTCTTTTTCTTCTCACAATAAAAGAATGCAAGAATAGAAAATAAGAAGTTCAGCCAGTTGGGGAAAAATAGAAAGAAGAGCTGTTCCACAATATGTGTAATTAAATCCAGAACTCATGGGTGCAAAAAGAGGTCAGAGAGATCATGAAAGATGAAGATATAGAGGGGCACTGAGAAGAAAGTTGCACATACAAACCGTTGCTCTGAAAGTCCCTAAACTTCAATTTACCAAGGCTATATATTAAAAACACTTGTGTCCCTCTGTGCATACTCATTCTCTAAAGCTGTTCTCCACAGGCCTTACTATTAAGTTGACCACTGAAACCTTCTTAAGGCTAAAAGTGGGAATAATAATCACAATCATAATGAAATACCCCATCTGTGAAGTCACTTTTTTTAAAAAAAAGGGTAATGGGGGAAATTTTGAAAACATGCATATGAACACACACAGTAAGAGTTGGGAAAACAGCAGAACTAGGAATTATAAATTATTTTTGGGGGAAGAGCGATATCAATTGGGTGCCATCTTACCAACTGCTATTTCGCCATCAGAATCTGCATTATGGTGCAAACACTAAGGCCTCTGAACAGCTAAGAAGCAGCTTTGGAAAATAACCTAAATGCCAAAGTACTTCATTAAGCTTGTTTGAAAAGGAAATGTGGAATTGGGTTGTACCAAACCTTAAGTGGTGGAAAGGACTTTGCTTGGAAAAGATAAAATCTAACAGATGTTCTTGGGTCTGCATGCTTCTATAACTTGTTGTGGGTTTATGCATCGGTCTAGCTTCATTGTGATAGATGGAAGTGAATGTGTATCTCACACTACATCAGTGGAAAAGTATGACATTATATTTAAGGAATGATAGATTCACTTGTCCAAGTCTTTTTCTCCCATCTTCCAACACTCCACAGATGTTTAAACTTTGTTAAAATCGTTAGATGTTTTTGATAGGTTAAATACATATATCAGTTCTCTTTGTCAGGTGAGGAGAATAATTTTAGGTTTAGAGGCTTTTATAAGGAAAAAAATAGCAGGTATCTAAAAATAAGTAAAGGACTTATTTCATGCACAACATACAGTGTATGGTAAGTGTGATCCCAGAGGATAGATTAAGAAAGATATAAATTACAGACTCTAGCTTAATAAAAAATGGTTAGAGGCATTACTGGGACATGAAACAGTTTATTTAATTATTAAACCTATGTGAATCAACAAGACTATTGACATAATGTGATGTCAATATGTATTCATAAAATATCTGGTTTCTATGAGAGGGTGAACTTTTCTTCTTTTAGGTGGACTCTGTTAACTTGGTTGAATTACTTTTTCATGATATTTTCATAATGTATTTAGCCAGGGACCTGTGTAATTATGTTTATTACTCATATAAAGGATGAAGAAGAGTATGTGGGAGAAGAATATTCAGAAATGTTGCTAACAGTTTTATTGCAGCCCTTTGAGGAGCTATGTTCCTGTATGTATTTGCATAGGTCTTTTCTGAAGGATATTGATCCATGATCAAAAGCATATTTCAGGCTGCAAGAATTTGACAGTGCTTTTTTTATAGGAGGATCCACTTATTTTGATTCCCATCCTCATTAGATCTAGTTGTGGGCTGGCACTTGTAACAAAGACTTACTAATAGAGACAACAGACATAGTCAACAAAAAATGTGCATATCACTGAAGCCACAGTGTCCGCTTAACTGACCAGTTTTAAAAGTTCATTGAAAGTTTATTAAAAAATTGCCCCACATGGCAATTGTGCTTTTCATGGTAAGACATTTCAGTCTGGTATTTTTCTACCATTTTGCTTCTGTTTCCTTTCCAATTCCTCTGCTCCAAATGACTTGTAAAATGGCCCCAGCCCCTGTAACTTGGACAATAAGTATTCACACCTCAGCTTCATTTGGACCTTACCAGGCAAGTATCGAGCATTGTACTTGGGATACTCTGGGGAGATGTGATGAATGTCAAGAAATCATAGCAAAACATTAAGTGCTAGAAGAAAAATCAACATATAGCCAGTATAGCATATACTGGCCTTCTGTCCTCTACTGTTAATTCCCAGGGTGTTTTTTTCTTTCCATTTACTTGCTAAGTTTAGCATAGATTTACTCCAGGGTTTTATTATATTCTAATAAGCAGTGGCTGCTGGTATAATTAAAGTGGTATACTGTACTGCAATAACTGCAACCAAATAATCAGAAATACAGAGTATGTAAGTGTTCCAATCTTCTGCTCGAGTGGAAAAGGACATAGGGATGCCATAAGGAGGCATTCATGTATTTTTGGCATAATTCTTTAACATTTCAGGGAGCTAAGAAATCAGGACCTATGGTTCATGACTAGTGCCAAGACTTGCTGGACAAAAAATGTACTTTGAATACAGAAAAACATTAAAATAATCTGTAACTGCAAAATATTCTTTATTACTTTATTAATAATTTGACTTAAGCTAAGGAAGCATGTGTGTGGCAGCAATTTCATCCACAGGGAAAAAAAGTAGTTATTAGATTAGATAGCTTTTTTTTAGTTGAGCCACATGTTGAAACTGTCTACTAGCCATGAATAGAGTTAACATTATGGGACAGTTCAGGCTCAGAAAGCAGAGGTTATTGTAGCTCTCAATTCCCCATACCATTACCACACTTGTATGTGGATTTATAGCTTTGTTTCAATGACAGTTGTCAGTGTAATTATTGTATTTATTTAAAACATTTGAGAAATTAAAGTTAGACATTATAATTTTACTAACTGTAGTGCCTTTTTTTTTCTTACATTACCACTATTGTGTAAAGTAACCATATTATACATGAAAATCCCACGCTGAAATTGAATTTGTGTATTAAGTTTAAGAGTAGCAGAAGATTCAAGACTTCACCACTTGTTAAAGCTCAATAAAGTGGTTGGGCATTACTTTACATCCTTTTGGTAAACACATATTTATTACCCTTTATTGTCCTTGGGAATTATGCATAGCTGCAAATTGGAAGGCTGATAAGCACAAGTATTAGAAACACATTATTTTGAAGTTTTGCGTATGTTTTGGAAATTTATACTCTACTGCACGTGTGAAGTAATGGATTTGTTTTTAGATAGCTTATCAACAAAAATAAAGCAGTTCATAGATGAAGAATTAATAGTTTTCAAGCATCTTAATTTGTCTGAAGTGACGATATGAGAATACTTCTAAATTTTTATCCCACCCCCCCACCAGGAAGCAGACACACTAAACTGTTCAGATAATAGCTTCCTATAGCTACTTGTAAGCATATCGGTAACAAAACACAAGCATACCATTGCTGGAATAGAAATATATAATACTGATATGTACATTACTAATCTGTAGCAAAATTATTCTATCAGTTACCAATATTCAGAACTGTAAAAAATCATAAATCACTCTTCTGAATTATATCTAGGTGTGTACAGTATTTATGGAGGTTTAATCAAAATTTAGCAAAAAATTAGTTCAACAAGCCTTGTTTGAGTAGATCAGGATTGTTATTTTATGTTAACTGAGTCTGAGTCTACAAAAGACTAAACTTTGGCTCATTTAGATGTCAAAGCAGACATTGCACTGGCTTCACAGGATGTAAGCACATACTTTAAAATAAGCACATTTGAGCACTGACCTGAGTATCATATTTTCTCTAAAAAGAAATATTTTAAATCTATTAAATGAAGTAACTACATTGTAAGCTATTTCCTGCTCTGTATACAGAGTTCAATGCAGTTTAATATGGTGCATACTTAGAGTTGAAGAAATTGACCTTTGTTTCTTTTTATATTACACTGAATAATAAATATTATATTATAGCAAGAAGTTTAGTTTGCTGTTCTGCTTAGGTTATGTGACTTGTCATATGATGCTGTGGAATATCAAAGGACATAAGAATTCATTCCAGTGGGTGTACATATGAAAACTTTGGAAAAAACCCTGCTTTTCTTTCATTTGTACAAATTCAGAATTCAGTTTACAAATATGTCATTTTCCGGAAGGTAATGGAATTCCCCTATTTCTAATGCTCTAGTATTACTAAAGACAATCATTATCAGGTAATAGAAACAACCTCTGTTTATTCCTGTATGTCAGGAAAATATCCTGCTTATCCTTTTTGAATAATAAATAATATAAAACTGGCAGTTAGGAAGAATCCTCTGTGTAATGTCCCCTCCTACAACTCATTTGACCAAATCCTCTTTTCTAGTATGAGAAAACATCTTTCAATGGTTTAATTGAGAATTACCTATGTATTAGAGTATGGAACTAGAGTATCTTTAAGGTCCCTTCCAATACAAACCATTCTATGATCTATTCTATGAATCAAGTACATGGAGAAATTGTCAAATACAACATCCAAGAGTTGTGGGTTTTTTCTCCGAGACCAGAAAAGAAATAAGAAATAGCTACTTACAGGCTTTTTCTATGTTAAAAGGCCTAAACAAATCCTAACCCCAAACAATAAAAACATGAAGAAGAAAAGGAGAGATCAACAGAGATTAATAATAGCATTTTTAAACTAATTTTGGTACTTGCCAAATCTCTGATTTCACAAACACTTCTGTCAGTAAATGTAACATTATGGATTCCTGTAAACTGACAGTTTTGCTTGGCTACAGTTATTGCAGCAAATAAGTGTAAGCTGCATGAGGAGGACCCAACTTCTACTAAAATGATTAAGAAGACAATTGCTGACAGCAAAACTTCTATATGCAAAGTGAATTAGAAAATTTTTCATATGCAGTAATTAATATCATAAACGTGAAGTAGAGCGGATTGACTTATCTGTAGCACAACTCTGTAGAGAATTAAAACTCTTTAGAGATAACTTTGAATGGTGGGATCCTTAAAAAAGTACTTTCAGCTCTTAACACCAAATCCACTTAATAGAAAATGACACTACAAGGTATCACATGATAACATCTGATGTATTACAAAAGAAAATGAATTAAATGGTGATTAATTAATTACAAGCATAACAGATGATAGCAATATCTGTAATCAGAAGTGATTACATTATACCAAGATCAAATAACATAGTAAAGATATGTATTTGAATAAATAATACCAGCTAACATGCATCATTTAATTTATCTGCTGAATAGGGCAACACAAAGTGGCTGATGAAATATCCTTTTTTTTAACCCAAGAAATAAGAAAAAAAAAATCAGTAAGTATTAAAGGGACATAGGCTGAACATCTGAACTTCATCACAGCTATGCTCTTCCTCAGTTACTTTTATTTTTTCAACTTTATTAGGATAGGAGTCTCTCTTTTTCAGACCAAAGGTGTTTTGTTCATTTTAAATGGCAAATTGCAATTGAAACAGAGAAAAACAAATTGTTTTGGAGGAAAACATATCTTTTACTAAAATTTGACATGCAGGAAATTCAGAAAGCAGTAAGTATGATGACAACTTTCATAGGGGATGAAAATCCCAAATGAAGGAATTTTATTTTGAGTTTGCAGGTCTTTAAGGTACATAATCAATACTATTTTAGGGGTTTGTTGGATTCCTTGTCCCTACACAGATTTGTAAAATTCATTTGTTTGGAAATATTGTAAAAAAGCCTATCATTGCTGGTCTAGGTCATTCTCAGTACCTTGAAATCATAGATGCTTTCTTGTTTTTAGTAGTAAAGCCCAGTTAATACCTTTGGTGCAAACCTTCTTCTAGAACTTTGTCCCAGACAAAATTGACAAGAAATTAGGGATGACTTCCTGCCAGTACAAATTTCAGAGTGCCAGGACTGAGTAAATCCTTAACCCTCCTAATGTATCTTTTCCCATAAAGGTCCAGATAACTACATGGAAAAGGTATTTTAAAACTACGGAGATTTAGCATCTTTAAACAGGTTCAAATTGTGCATCCCATGAGAAACATCTAAAATCACTTTTGAAAAATTTAGGTCAGTATATAATTAGAGCCCCAAGTTACCCAAGAGTATTAAGTTTGAGCTGTGTAATGTTAGACACTTGCCTTGACAGTTTGTCTACATTCAGTGGCAGTTTGAACTTTCAAATGCATGCTTGTGAAAATAGCAGGGAAAATAAACTCCTAAAAATCACAGGAGACTTACTTTTTTTTTTCCCCCTTCACTTTGTGTATTTACAGCAAAGAGTTTTAACCTAATAAATTTACTAGATATTTATAGTAAATTTCATGATCCTGACACTTTCATGCAAAAGTACAAACTTGTCATAGTATTCTCCAAGTGTCAAATTGTAACTGGGAAACTAAAGAGTAGAGTACTTCTCTACTCATGTTTCTGTTTAGAATTCATAGCACAAAGTGGAAAAGCAAAAAACATGGACAAATCCTCTTTCGACCTCTGGAGATTCACTGATTGTTTGACTGTAGAAGGACTGCTGCAGCACTGTTTTGTCCTATTGCCACCCCTAAACCCCAGGGGCTCTGGGAATTGTCATGCCTGGAAAATAGAGATCATTGAGAAATGGCTTTTATTTGGAAGTCTAACTATTCAGTCATCCTACTCCTGTGACCGTCCCTCAAGTATATGCTCATTTCATATAGTTAGGAAAACCTGACAGCTCAAACTCTTATTTTAATCCTACTTGGGATTTCTGTAAAGACCTAAGGCACTGCTGCCAACTTGGTCTGATAGGCATATTGCTGCTAATCTGCAGTATGAAAGATGCAATTTCTACTTCTCTCTCTGCTGTGTGATGAGAAAATTTTATGTCTCAGATTCTATTTTATCAGGAATGGAGGGCAATGAAACTTATTTACTCCTCAAATCCCTGCAAATTTATCAATAAAAAGTGAACAGAAGTTCTGTGATCAGAATGGAGTATGTTTCCTATGGATACCTGTATTGCAGTGGAGTTTGGTTTTGTTTGACAAGAAGCAAATCCCAAAAGAAGTTTTATCTCACTTGGATGGAGTTATAACATCTCTCTCAAGTGTTAATCAAATCAACATTGAATTGACACTTTACCTTTTCTTTAGCATGGGCACCAAGAAACTCTCTCCACTATGTTATTTGTCAATATCTACATCATTGGCAGAATCATGACAGATCACTCTGGAAAAAAGTACATGAATCTGGCTAAGTGGATTAAAATCTTCTAGAAGGACTTACATAAACATATGCACTTAGTGTAGGATCACAGAAGTCTCAGTTCTGTAAGGAACTGGGGAAAAGATACAGAAAAAACATAATCCCTGATGTGTAGTCATTTATGTTGTTATATTTATGTTATACAGACTGGATGTACAAAACAGGTTATACCATTTTACCATAAACTTTATGCTGGCATTCCTTACCTTAACAAAAAGACCTGATGATCCCCAGTCCCCTTTAAATGCATGTATTGCACAGCATCACACACTTCAGCCATCTTTCTTCATATCCCTATTACTTTAGGAAGCCTTTTACAATTCAGGTTCACTCCAAAGAATGGTCTCTGAACCTGGAGTTTAAGGTGTGGTGATAGATCATCTGGTAGGCATCCAAAGTGAGCAGGCACAGTGAGAGAAGTTTCCTCTGGTAAAATGTTATAGATAAAATAAAATGAGGGCTACTTTTAGGTCAGACATACTTACTTGCATTGTCCTGGGAGGGGTAAGGAGGAACCTTCTGCATTAGGTGAGCTACCTCTGCTTTGGTAGTTCCAGTCCTGGTGGGTAATGATGACCTCTGCCTATCTGCTCAAGCACTCTGCTGATAGCATAACTGAAGTGGGTTCAGAGATCATCTTTACATGGCCTTTATATTCTCCTGAAACATTCCCCATGGAATTTGCTTCTCCAGCAAGTTTGTATATATACTCACAAATATATATCTGAGAGTGTACCTTGTATCACACAAATGTACATGTATATTACTAGCAGAAGCCAATGGTCTCTTTTTGAGAGATGATACATTCGTCTCAGTAACCTAACTCCTGTACACGAAACTCTTCTATGAAATGTCTTCAAATATGATGCAAAAGTCTGTTTAATACATATTTGAGGATTCTATACATCTTTGAGCATTCTCCCTCGGTGTAGGTCTCAATCCTGACTTCTCCAATCAACTTTAAGAGGATTTGCTAGATGTAAAAATGTCCACTCTGTGTCCTTACTGTGCCTAGGAAAAGTGCATTCCTTAATTATAAGAATCCTCTGGTCAGCTTCACCATAACATTCTTAAAAAGGGACACTGAATTCTATGTAAATTGCTAAACAAAGTCAATCCAGTGTTATGGTTGAGTCATCCAGAACAAAAATCAATAGGAGTAATGGTTTTCAAAGCAAGCAGAATAACATACATCTCTCTATATTTTTGATAGCCTGAAGATCAATTGAAGTATTTTCATAATTTCAGTTCTATTACTAGTTTAGTTTACAACTCTCTGTATAAAACTCTTTCAGAAAGTTTATCAAAGGAAATTGAAAGACCGCCACTACTAAATATGCAAATACACTGTGTTGCTAAGTTGCTGGGAAAAATGTAAGTGAAAGATAGCCAAAGGAATTGAATATCGTTCTTCTCGTTACAAAAGCATATTTTAAAAGTGCCCTGTGCTAATAATTTCTGCTTGAAGTATTTTCTTTTGTAACTGGATCTTAGGTTCCTGTCACTTTGTCAATCACTTAGGTTTCAAGTTTAAATATGCAAGCACACAGAACACAACAAAAGAACACACTAATCTTACTCTGTCAAAAGCAGATCCTCTTTCTTATTCCCCAGGGCCAGACAAACCAGAGCTGGGCTAAAACATTAAATACAGTGAAGCAAGCTTACATATTTTCTTATCTCTTGATAAAATACAGACCTGAAACGTAAGAAAGAAACATTCCACAGGTTTTTTTCTTTTTCACATTTCAGCTGATTGCGGAAACAAAAAACACATTCCCTTAAAGCCATATGAGTAAATTTTCAAAGACATTTCTATGCAACTCCTAATTTTGGTGGAGTGGGTAGAGTCACCTGCCATTCTGCTGCACACTCAGCTGGTAATCTGTATATTGCACAATCCTATGGAAATCTATGAAACGGTGTGGTCAGTTGTGAATCTAATCATGTTCTCCCCTTGGTAAAAGGACTCCTTCAATAAACTGAGGTCCTCCAGACTTCCAGCCCCTTGGCTCACTTGCAAGTACATTCACATAGACAGATGTAGGTAGAACTTGGAATATCTTTTCAAAGGCAAACCATTCCTGTTAAATACTGCACATAATACATCTGTTTTAAAGTCTGTTGCTTTTTATTTTGCATGGTTCAGCAAAGGGTAGCCTTGAACATGTGGCCTGCTGGGCAAATTTCCTGGGAAGTATAACTGAAAAACTGGAGTTCTTAAAAACCTATTATCTACAAAGAGATACAAGGCTAAAGAAGCAACTCATCATTTCAGCTGAAGCTCTGTAAGTCATTTATTGTTCCTATTGTACATTCAGTGGATCAGCTTAACACTGTACCCTTTGGGGTTTGTTTTTTTGTTTATTTATTTATTTATTTTTAAGTATAAATTTTTTTTAAGGAGATAATCCTGTGCTTACACATCCAGGAAAATAATACTTCCATTTTAGTAATATGGAAGTGTAAACATGTAGTATAACAATGGATGAATAATGATAGTAAAATGAATTTGCTGATATTCTTCAGGGAAATATATAAAAAAAAAAGAAATTCCAGAGGGTTTGAAATCATGTCGAACAATTATATGATAGCTCATTCTTCAAAATGGAGTTCACTAAAGTCAAGAAAGACCTTTCTGCAATGGAAACCAAAGTAGCAGTACTATTTTGAAGAAGCTTTTGTGCGCCCTCACCTTTCATGAAAGTGCTTCTGGTGCAAAAGTTTCTGCAGGATTAATAAAACACATTTTTCCTTTATCTATTCCAAAACAGTGACATGAGGCCTCAAGTGGGACATGCTAGCATACACCACACTGCACAGGTAACTCAGTGTGAAAGAGTAAACCAGTCTTCCAGATTAGACACACATACATATTCTGAGGGGCTTCTGTCAGAAACACAGACAGAGAACATCTCTCTGTCAGATGTCAGAAACACAGATAGAGAAAGAAATGGGCAGACTTATTTGTAATGGTGGGTTTTGCTACAACAACTTATGTAGGTATATGCATGCTTGGCAGCACGCGCACACATTTGTGCACACATCTAAATCGGCAAAGCAGCCTGAGGAGTGTTTCTCACTCATGTGTTGTGGCTTCTCAGCAGAAAGCAAAATGAGTCAGTAATATCTGCTGTTTCTGCATGAATTATGTCATCTTTCCACCCTCATTTCCCCTCTTCTTGCCTGAAATATGCATTGCTGTCATTTCAATACCCAGATCATTACATCTATTCATTAGAAATTACTAAAAAAAAAATTTGCCTGAGACACACTGTTTGAGTGATTGTAACATCAAATCACCAATTATTATCCAAATACGCATCACCAATGTATTGCTATTCCAACATTACTCAAAACTGAAAGAGTAAAGTGTCAGTGTTTTTTGTTTTTTTTGGTTGGTTGAAGAAGAGAGGGGAAAAAGAGCATGCATCAAGCTACAAAGAGAATAGTATTTTTTCAAGAAACACCTGATGATATGCTGATGTCCTTCCAGTTTGTGCGTCTTCTTTGATGAAAATGAAAACAAAAGTTTTAAATTCTTTTTCCTGATGCATATCATTAAGAATTTGATGGTGGCACTGAAATCCTTACAATAATGAGAATACAGACTGAAAAGATGTCTGAATTTAATTAGCTAGAGCAAAAATCTTATTTTCAATTTTACTAACTGAGTTGTTAAGCAACAGATATTTAAGTGCTTGGGCTTTTTGGGAAAAAATGTTCAGAAAGTGCATAATATAATTGCAGACAGATTTAGCCCTATTGGAAAGATTATTCAATCATCTGCCAGAGAAAACAAAACACTTATATATCAAAAAATACAGAATATGCCTATAATATTGCCTGGAAATTGTTAAAGAACAACAGAAATAGTAATAAAAACTTTATAAAGAAAACCAAGTTTCACATAACATTGGCTATAGTTTTGGCACATTCATGGGGGGCAGAAGGATCAGAAATCTGCTCTTCATTTGAAATACTTATTATGACACAGGTTATTTTGGATACTCAAGGTGATCATATACACCTGTAAACAATTAGGATTTGTGGGACTATGGAATATACTGAGACTAATATCTGTGGAATAAGGATATCTAAAGGTCAGATATTCTCAGAACAACTAGTTTAATAACTGTGGTTCAGATCTCCAAATAAAAATCATGGAAAGAAGAAAAAAGAAAACCACAAGACATTAACAGTATTTATCACTTCCCTCTAGATAGGAATCTCCTATCAAACTGAGGCATGAGCCTTTCTTCCTTAGAGGTGTTCATGGGTGACTGCATGAAAGTGGACATAAAAAATTCAACAGATTTTCAGCATAAATGCTGCAGATTTGAAGACCAAGTATATTTGTCTGGAGGTAAATTAAAATTCTGCTAAAACCTGTAACCTTAAATCAGTAAGCTCTGAAATAACCTGGGAAATAGGAGATAAAAGAACTACAATCCCTGGGTTATGGCCTGTATACCATTTGATACCACCTGGGGAGAATTCATGTGGGTCAGATGGCAGTCGCTCCTCCTTGCTCCTGGTTCCCTGAAGGGAAGAAGCGGTGAGAGAATCAGGTGGCAAAGAAGGATGTAAAGGATACAGCAGAGAAACAGAACAGATTGGCGTGGGAGACAAAATGCGGCGCAAAAGTGACAGCACAATCATTGCATTCTAGACAACTAAAAATACACAAATACATTTATATTTGTTTCCCTTGCTGCAGTTTCCAGAAAGATGTCACATAATCACAAATAAAAGGTGGGGTGACACATGCAAATAGAAGTCACAGTAAGTGGTGGCATATGTCAACCACTCTCTGCTTTAAATGATGCTCCCACCTCTAAAAGTCAGAAGCCCTGTGGCTTTAGAGATTTGTGTCACCATACAGAAGAATAATTTTTCCAGTTCTTTTGTGATGTTTTGACAGTGTTAGCAAGGTTTCCTTGGACAAGCTCAGCTGTTATAACAGACATAGCAAAAACAATAGTTTCTAAGATATGAGTTATTTAAGGTCTTCAAGGTGAATTCTCACACATCAGGAATTGTAAAGTAACAAATTAAAAGTTGAAGTTTGTGAACAGAATCATTGCAAATGCCAAAAAGTAAGTCTTCCTTATAGCTACATGAATAGTTATTAGAAAACAACTCAGATGTAAATTGCTTTATTGAGTGGTTAAAAAAGGCCATCAAATGAATGGGGAATGCACCTGTGCTTTCTCTCAATACACAGCTATACCTCCTCATAACTAAATATAAGGTCATAATCTGAAAAGGGCCATGATTTCAGCATGCTCTGAAAGAAATACCCTTCTCTCTAACACCTCAATAAATGGGGTGGACTAACCCACCACAGAAAACCGGGTATATAGCTGGGGATAACTTTGAATTAGCTGAAATGAATCAAAGACTACATCCTCAGTTTGCTGATCATGAAGAGAAACCGGTTCAAGCATACTTCTGTCTTTTGTATTCCCCCTGAACCAGCTCAAAATATTTTCCTAGCTTATATGTTGAATTGGCTGCCTGGAGTTCTCAGTTCAGGCTCAAAAGTTCTCTGCCTTTGGTCTATCCTTTTTTTTTTTTAAAAAAAAAGAAAAAAAAAGGTACCAACAGGAACAGTGAAAGTATCCATCATAATTTAATGGTAGTTTTATTGTAGCTGAGGTGCTTTAAGGACATAAGCAAGATAAGCTCCATAGGAAGAGATAGCATCTTTTACTGGATCAACAAATACAGCTGGAAGGATACACAAATCTGGAGACATGCATGCCTTCCTGTGACTTTAAAAATGGAAACAGCAAGTTGGTTATTTACAAATTGAATATACATATTAAGAATTATTACATTATAGAAAGTTTAACTTTTACCGAAAGAATTATATCTTTCATAAAAATAAGGGCAAATATTCTGGACATCTTGATAGGCAAAGGATACATCACCTAAAGTAGAAATTTTAAGGCTGCTGGTTTTACTGCGTTTACATGACTTTTGATTTCTGATGTTTCACTCTACAGGTTTAAGCTGCCTCATTTAACTGAAGCATATTGGGTCTCCTCTCAGCTGTATTGCAAAAATAAAAGAGCCATTTATTTAGCCCTTCTCATCGAAAACCTCTCAGAAATATTTTTGGTGAGGAGATCCTGTGGTTTTCTTACCACACATTTTTGAGTGCTTTAAGTTACTTCCTTTTGGTATCAAATTAATTTGTATTTATTTCCTTTTTTTTCTCAACATCATAGTTACTTCTTAGGAAAACATTTATGTTTTCCAAGGATTACTATTTACCCAGATTGCAGTAATATCTTGTCCTGGTTTTTGGCCAGGTCAGAGTTAATTTTTTTGCAGTAACCACTAGGGGACAGAGACTGGAGCCTTGTGGGTGTATCTATGTTGTTATGCTATACTACCTCACCACCTCAAGTCACTGCTGGTCGTGGGGGTGTGGAAGTAAAGGATTCTGGCTTGGAAGAAAAAGGGGGACATGGTGGCTTCTGGTCAGGGAAGAAAGAGTGGCGTGGAGAGGGTCTGTCTGCCATTGTTTTTCATTGTCGTGGGGTTAGTGAGCATTTCTGCATGTAAATCACCCTCTTTTGTACACTTTTGTTATTAATATTGCTTCTCTTACTGCTTGTTTTTCTTACTTCATTGCTGTTTCCAGTAAATCGTTCTTAACTCAACCTGTAAACTTTGCCTTTTGTCTCCCACTGGAGATGGGAGAGGGGAGGAATGGCAGGTGGTTTGGAGTGTCCTTCCTAAAACAAGATAGCCTTTGGAATTGGTGCCCAATGGGAGGCTGTGTTTCCACCCCTGGAGCAGTTGGTTCCAGGGGTACTGCACGCTCCTCCAGGTGAAACCACAACATATCTAAAAATGGGTTAGGCATAATCTAAATGCAGGAGATACAGTCTTTGCTCTCAAGAGACAGCAAGCAATTGTAACCCAGTAAATACTGTTTTTGCCATAACTACTAAAAAGCTGCAGACCTGTTGCTGCCCTGATAGTGCAGGGTCTTAGGGCTCATCCAGGTTAGCTGTGGCTGCAACTGAGTTCAGGCTGGTTTGACAGTTGCCAAAAGGAGCAGTATCTGTGGGCTCTCCAGTTTTAGCTTGTCCTGTGATTCCCAGTGTGGCACTGACCTGGCCAAAGGAGTCAGCAGGTGACAAACAGAAGCCCAGGTGCAGAGCTGAGGACACTCTCTGGCTTTAGATGAAAGTCTCTGAGAGGGAAACAGGGGCTATGAGAGAAAAAAACAAATAAATGTAGCCTAAGGGGAAGATCAAAGAGAAAAAAATCCCTGTCATGATGATTATACTTCTCCTAGCAAAGACCTCAGTGTGCTTATGCTATCCACTCCTCTTCCCCTTACTTTCTCTAGGAAAACTGAAGCCATCAGCATCAGGATGCAAAGGGACACAAGAAGGGTGAGCATCACACCACAGAAATATACACTGGGAAGGGTTTTTTGTTTCCATGTTTTTATTTGCTTGCGTTTCTGTGTTTTTTTAATTTTTTTTGTGTGTGTGTATAGGAATTTAAATGCTATTATTAGACTTTTCCATTTTAATTAAATAACCCATGTTGTTAAGTCTGTTAAAATGTTGATTGAACAGTAATATTTTAACCTATGTATGTTTTGTCCCTGCTTGCACACAGAAAGATTTCAAGCCTAAAAAAGTAAAGCAGATTTAAATATACAATAGAATCAAATGTCGCCTTTGTATTCTGCATAGTTAGAAAATAATTTCTTGATTTAGGGAAGTAGATCTTTGAAGAGTAGAAGGGAGGAAAAACTTTCCTAATAAGACTTAAGAATTAAGTACTGTGGTGGAAAATCTGGGGGCCCTTATTTGTCCCTTAACCTGACATCAGCTGTACCTCTGTTTTCTGGGCATGTGATTGTAACATGTATGCCACACTTCAGTTCTATGCCTTTTAGGTACAGTGGAGCATAATGAGGTTTTTTTGTCCTAAAGTTAAGAATAATAATCAGTCTTTTAATGGGGATGAAGTAAATGAATATTATTCTGGTTTGCTGGTGGTTTTTTCCTGTTCAGGAAAGATATTTCCATTCATTTTCAACAGCTGCAATGAAGAAAAAAATGTATAGGTGAAAATTAGAATATAAGAAGGATTAAATTATGAAGGCATTGTTAAGAATGTACTATCTGCCTAGGTATCATCTTGCATACTCCTAAAATGTGAGGAAAATCTTGATTTTTCTGTGTGGTACTTTAATGTGTTTAAAGGAAAATACTTGCAGACTGTGCTGACAAGCTGGGAAATTTTATCCTGGCAAACAACAATGTTGAAATTATTTTGAATGTTCACAGTGGATAACGAGCTAAATGTGAGAGATAGAAGTATAAGGAGGGAAATCTTGTGTAAAATTAGGGGGCAATACGATCTTACTATAGGTGCAAACACCCATATGGAATGCAGTGCTCTTGGTGGTAGTTGAAATTGAGGAAGTCTGAATACAGAAGAATGATTAAAAGCTTTGGAAACAGGCCCCCTTGAGGGTTTTAATCTGCTTATCAAAGAGATAAAAGGGATAAATTTAAGCGGGATGGTGTACATGCTCGCATGTGTGGGTGAATGACTGTCTTGCATCCTGGAAGTATCTCCTGGCAAGCAAAACTTTGATCAAGGGTTCTCTAATATAGTAGACAAAAGTGTAACAAAATTCAACGGCTGGAAGCTGAAGCAAGACAAATTTAGAGTGATAGAATAAGGCTCCAGTGTTTAACAGTGAAGATAATTAACTACTGAATACTATGATGAAATTGTGCTTGGTTTTCCCTTGAAATTTCAATCAAGACTCAGCATGATTTTCTGACCAAAGTATTTTAATTCTGCAGGAATTACTTCTGGTAAATCATATAACTTTTGTTGTTTAAGAGGTCAGTTTAGATGATGGTGATAATAATAATAATAATAATAATAATAATAATAATAATAATAATAATAATAATTATTATTATTATTATTATTATTATTATTATTATTGGCTCTGCCATCTGTATTAAATAGTCATTTTTCTCACGTTCTCATTTTTTCTCATACAAACATTTTAGTTTAACATTTTTCTTCAAAAGTGCCTTTCCATGGACATAACCCCTACTTTCTAACTTCTGTCTACTGACCTCCACTCTCTTCTCTCGGGCCTCTAACATTGCAGACCCCTGTTCACATATGCATTTTTATTCTTTGAGTCACTACCTGATCATAAGCAAGTCAGTAGATTCAAGTTGTAAGAGGCTTTGCCAAAAATATTACTGCTCCAAAGAGCTAATGACTAACTTGCATGATCCAATACCTATATTTTAGGGACCTGAGAGTAGGATGGAAGTGATTAGGAAAATTATTTCAGTGTGTAAAGCTTTTATAGCTTTGATTTTATGAATTGCCATATTTTTTAGAAGGGGTGCATTTCTGGAATCTCTGTCTCCCGTGGTCCCCAATGAGACAGAAAAATGTCAGTGAGTTAGCTTTTTTCAATTAGCACTCTTAGAATGGTCAGTTTTTAAACAGAAGGAAATACTTTATCACAGCAGAAATGCTGCTCTGATATAAGTTTTCTGAACAATAAATGGATCAAGGTCCAAATTAGGTCTTCACTGTGTCAGGTGCAATAGTAGCAACGAAACAAAAGCATTGCATAGCCTTAGGTCTGACAGTCTGTTAAATGAATTTGTATGCACACAAGAAGAAGTGTCTTTCTAAAACATGAAGATGCCCAAGAGAGACTCTGGAAAGGTTTTACAGACATTTAATAGTTCAAGACATTATTTGTTCAATAACAAAAGAAAAAGATTTAGAGAGCAATCAGATTTTCATGGACAAAAGCTAGGCTCCTGTCCTGAGGGGAGAAAGGATCATAGGCAGTGATTTTTGTATGTGTCAGGAAGAGATGCAAAAAAAAAGGGTTTGACAGCTGGAGAACTGAGAGAAAAGCTACCCATCCTTTCTCATCTATTTTGTATGCTTTTATATTCCATTTTATCTGAGTGTGATTTCTAGCTCTTTCCTCTTCTCTCTAATGAAGTGTTTCATTCTCGTTTTACACTCCTCTTAGCACAGAAAAATAATTCTTCTTGTTTCCACTTGGTGCTTTTCCCATCCCACAGTCATACACCATTCTCAGTATTCAACCACAACAACTTCCTATATTTTTGCAAGTGCATCTTAATTTTGGTCACATTTGTGTCCATGTGACTGCTGTAGTCACCCCTGAAGGCCACTGCATGTGTTCTACCAGCTGTGCAGAAGCTAGTGAGAGCTGATTACAAGCATGACTATTCACCCCTCTGTCCTGAAGGAAGTGGGTACTTGCCAGCAAATAAAAGTAGATCACAGTTAGCATGAACAGTGCTTCAGATTCCCCAAAGAATTTGAAACATATTTTGTTCTCCCGTTTGGTGCTCTCATGCTTTCCCTCTGTTTCCGCTCTTCAGAAGTGCACTATGAAATCTATCTGAAGATTTCCTAGATCCTGGTGGTAAATTTGTGGCCAGAGCTCGTTGTGCATTGGG
This sequence comes from Empidonax traillii, assembly GCF_003031625.1. NCBI lineage: Eukaryota > Metazoa > Chordata > Aves > Passeriformes > Tyrannidae > Empidonax > Empidonax traillii. The sequence goes on along the minus strand of NW_020955358.1, from coordinate 115,223 downwards.
AAGAACGTCTCGAAGTGAGAACTCTAAGAATTATGGCACTGCTAATACAAGGGGACTGATTCTATTCTCCAAGCTATCTTGCAGTTTCACTGTTTCTTCCACCTTAATGTGCTACTGTTTTTGAAGGAAATTGAAGGGACAAGATGATGAAATACTACTAGTTTCGAATTACACGAGACAGCCTTCTTTATCTGTTCAGGTTGTGACATGCACTTGGGTTAAAAGATGTTACTTATTAACTTATGTCTCTTATGACTGTGAAAGGAACTCCCATATCCCTAAGCGGAACAGTGAGCCTCCCTGAAAAGAACATAGATGCAACTGTAGCAATGATTGCTTTTTTTTTAAAATTACTTTAGGCCATTCAGGAATTGGCTTAAGCCAAATGGTTGAACTGAATCTCAGCTGCTGCCCTGGAGCTGCTATATACCAGAAAAATCTTCTGAGTATAAACAAATGATTTTTTTGCATGTGGGAGGATGATGGAACTGAAAGTGTAGTTTACTTTTGACAGGGATTGGGATGATGCTTGTGGCATAATGTTTTGTTGGCCTGGCAAAAAATACTGAGTATCGGCCTCTTAAATGTCATGGAGTTTTCATAGGAAAGATTTTTATTAGGAAATGCCACAGCAAATATCTAGGCATGGGATGGCTCAAAGCTGCCTGTCATATATACAATATTGATGGATTCTTGGCTGTGTCTTTTGTTAAGTAAATGAGAATACTAGCTTCATGAATTCTGGTTACATGTCTAAATGCAAGAGCTGCCCACGCAAAACCTGTGTCAGAACTTTCTAAGCTGACATGGTCGATAGAAGTGAGAAGTTCTGATTCAAAATAAAGAATCAGGACATCTGTTTCAAGTTTCATGCTTTTGGCGGAAAATGATGGAGGGGGAACACATTACTTCAATGTGACAAATACTGATCAATTTATTCCAAAGTACATTTTCATGATAAAGATACAAAGTGAAGATACTAAAGTATTTGCCTCTTTTCCATAAATGCAAATAATAAATATATCTTAACCTTTACTTTCAAACTTAAAGTTTAACGTTTATCAGTATGATTCAGGCTTACAGAGTGGAACCTGGAATTAAGAAGAAACAATTCTTCTGAAAGGTTATATGAAGAATATATATATGAACTACATGATCATTGTAACTCTTTCCAATTGAAATATGCTAAGAAGGAGTATTTACATAAATATATATGTAATGGACTTCTTGTTGGTGATACAAAGAAAGAAAAATACAGATGAGTACTAGCATGAGTGTTGATGCAACTGCTTAACTGTGCGTGGGTTTCTGAAGACAGAAGTATATTTTCTAAGCCTGCTTTCCATTTTAACCATTGTTGAGGTAGCATATGAACCACCAGTGATATAAAATTCTGGAGCAATAACCTGAATATCAGCTCTTATGCTACTAAGTTATAAAGCCATCCAATCAACATTTCTGTCGCTGGGCTGCCATTTTCATAATACTCATATTCCAAGGCATTCTTATGAAAGGCTTCAAATTACACTGTAGAAATTTTTTTTGCAACATATTTTATAAAGTCAAACTATGAACAAAATTGTGTGGAGAAATAACAAAATATGCATTTAACATTAGCACAGAAAAACACACTTAAAATCCAAAAGAGTAGCATAGGATACAATTCTCATTTATGACTGGAATTCTTCTTGACTAACCTTAGTTTAACCTGTTACAGGTTATCGATTTTTCCCAAATGAAAAGGTGGCTATTTCTTCATTACCTGTATTTATGTTAGCAAAAACATTTCTCCAGTCCTTCAGAACAAGCGTAGGAAGTAATTCCTAACTTTGAGCATGTCAAAATTTTTTACCAGCTGTTTGTCTGAGAAGTTGTGCTGAATAGTTCCTGATAGGACTTTCTGAAGTTCCATTTAAAAGATTTTATCAGCAGAATACAGTAAAACTTCATGAGCATGTTCATCAAATATATATAGCTGCTTAGGTGGTGAGCAATATTCAGCCTACATCGTAAATAAAAGAAACAGTCCTGTGGCATAGCTGGCATGCAGTATTGTAGTTAAAAGGTGTGACCAGTGATTATGACAAAATAAATGGCTGAGAAGCACCTTCTAATTTACCCAGCCAACTGCTGCACTGATGTGTTACTCACTAGCTGTAACTGCTTCACTTTACTCTTTTTACTGTGATCATATTTTTCTTGAGATAGATAAAAGATCATATTTTTCAAAAACTGGCTATGTCACTTAGGTGTTGTGGTGGGTTGACCTTGATTGGCTGCCAGACACCTACCCAGACACTCTCTCAATCCTCTTTCTCAACAGGATGGAAAGGGAAAAGAAGATAAAAAAGCTCATGGGTCAAGATAATTATCATTTATCAAGTACTGTCAAGGCCAAAAGAGACTAGACATGGGGAAAACTAATTTATTGCCATATAAAATAGATTTAGATAGTGAGAACCAAAGAGAAATTAAAACACCTCCTTCCCACCCCTTTTCCTCGGGCTCAAATTCACTCCTTCACTCCTACTCCTTTACCTCTCACTCTCAGGTAGCACAGGTAGGATGGGGAGTGGGAGGTTGTGGACAGTCCATAAGGATTTCTCTCTGGTGCTCCTTTCTCCTCACACTTTTTCACCTGGGCTCACCACAGGCTGCAAAGAAGTCCCTGCTGCAGTACCTGGAGCACCTTCTCATCCTCCTCTCATCTTGGTGTCTGCAGGGCTGTTTGTCTCATGTTTTTTTCTTATTCATCACTCTCACAGCTGCTATGCAGTGTTTTGCACTTTCTGAAATATTTTTCACAGAGGTGCCACAGCCTTGGCTGAAGGGCAAGCTGTGCCTTGTGGTGGGTCCACTGGAGCTGGCAGGAGCCAGCTGGAACTGGCTGGAACTGGCTGTGTGCAGTTTGGAGGAGCCCCATGCGTCTTCTCTCAGGAACCACAGCCACGGCCCCCCTACTGCCAGTACTTTGACACTATTACCCCATGGAGGCACAAAAGTCTCAGTAAACTGTCATCTCTGTCCAAAAAGATATGATTTTTCAAGTTTAGTAAGGATCTCAATCTTTCTCAAGAGGAGAGTTAATTTTTAAAGAAGATACATTGAGAAAATGCTAGAAACAAATAAATATCAATTTTGCATGTCAAAAGAAAAATCATTGTAGGAGGCACAAGTGAATCTAAACAAGATTTCTGTTTTGACATATTTAAAGGGAGTTAAACCTAGGATTTTTTGAAAAAGTCAAATCTTTCCCTCCTCTCTCAATACTCAGTTTAAATGCTAATTCGATAAATATCAGTATTAGTAAAAGCTATAGGAAAGTGGCATGATTAATTTCTCATTTCCTCTAGCATTTCATTTATCATTCAGGTGAGTTTAATTAAAGCGAAATGACAATTCCAGTGAAAAAAATAACGTGTGAATATTTTTAAGTTGGAAAATGCCTTGCTGTATCATAATAAGGCTTGTTTCTCTCTAATTATTCTCAGGGTCTGTTACATGTTTTCTCTCCCTGTTTGGACTTGTGATTTTATTGGAGATTTTACTCTGCCTGAGATGTGTACTTAGGTTAAAGAGAACACTGTCTAGGCCACAGAAACAAAACTCACTTATAAAGAGACTACACTTTTTGTTGTTATTGGCTGCAGTGTACAGAATATTCCCAAAATGAGCTGAAAGTTTATGTTTGTGTGATTGCAAATACACTAACCATGCTGGGCCAGCATATCTATTTCATACTTCAACTAATAATTTAGTAAATTTATATGCCTTGATTGCATTTAATTTACCGCCATTAGTGCAAAAGTAACGTGAGTTCTAACGGGTCTAGGTATTCTTTACTTTATGAAGTAGGCTAAGGTAATCTTATGTCATGAGTGATAAAATGTTTCTCTAGCGCCAGGCACAATAGACAGCTACAGTGGTTTTACATCCTATTATGAATTCTTCAGAGCTATCCTTATTCCCAAAACTTGAGAATTATGTCTGAAATGGTCTCAACAAGCACACACAACTCAGCAACACATTGCTGCAGTGCTATTTTCTTTGGCAGTGGTGTGATACTTTGCAGTGTATTGGGGGGCAGAGCATTGAAAATCATGGGAGGTTGTCTGATCTTTCCCTCTGAGATTCCTCTGACAGAACTAAAAGGAGACAATCCTTAATATTAATTCAGAATGGGCAATCACTCTTGTCATTCTGTCTCTTGTTGAAGGAGCTTTTCTTGGGAACAGTCATTAACAGGTCACAAGATTTTAATTTGCCTCCTCAAATTTGTATTACATCATCAAAAGAGCTTTCAGTAATTTGGGATTACTGTGGTTAAAAATTCTCTGGCAGTTACCCATCCATCATAAGGAAACTTTGCAGTAAAGTTGTACAGTTGTATTTTGTAAATGTACAGGAGGGAAAGAATTCAAGAATATTTCAATCAGAAGCCTTTAAATAATAAGTGTCAAAATTCCATTTCCAAAATTAAGAGTTTATATAAAGCTTTATATTTTATGATTACATTTATTTAGTTTTGGTCTGCTGCTGCATGACTTTGCTAACTCCCACACATGCAAATTTTATCCATGGGATGGAAAATACAGCTGTCATACATATGTTACCCATTGTTCCTGATCTACTTCTGTATTAAACACATTAGCTAAACAATAGGACAAGCTTTAGTATAATGATGTTAATCAAGTTATAACTTTAAAGTACAAAATGAAATATGACACTATACAATGGTGTTTGATTTGAAATACATTCAAATTGGCATTGTATTGTACTTTTGTAATGATTAAAAAAAATCAACTAAAGTCAGAAGTTTATATAGGGGAAAGGTTGTTTTTTAAATGCAATATAAAAACTGTTGAGTATTTTATCTATGGGAATAATAACATAAAATAATTTTACACAAAACAAAATGTGCCCTCTACAAAAGGCCACTACTATGAGGAGGCATTGTTTATCCATCTATGAAGAATAGTTCACTGTCCTAGAAATTAATCTTTGCAGTACTTCACTGCCATTTCCTCCTACCAAGACTAAATTTTATGTGTGGCCTACAGAAACCAAATGGTTTCTTTTAAAATGTATAGTATTAAATGTAAGGTATGTGAAATGTACAAAAGTAATGCATTATAGAATTGCAGCAAGTGTTGTAATTTAATCTTTGAAGGCACTGAAAAATGTGAATGGTACTGCCACTTGGGAAGCATTCCTTTTTTGAAAATTAGTATGAAATAATTTTATTCTATTTGTAAACCCAAGCAAGATTTATTAATTTTTTAAATTCGGGTCATTGTATCTCAGGTTATCATCTTTTACCATAGAGATAAATACTCTTCAATTGGCAGGATTATACAGGATATTAATAGGTTAGTTTACTTGGAGTTTTAGCCAGCTTTTTATAAAGGAGAGGTTTGGTTATCATTAGTTTATAATTAAAAATATTGTTTCTTGATCAATACATGATGTACTTGAAGTGGCAACTTTTGAAGATGCAACAGAATCCAATTCCCACCAAGCCTGTGTGATCACGTACTGAGAGACATTCTTCATTTATGTGAGAATGATAATTAATGAGGTGAGTAGAATTTTCCTTTAGAGTTCTAAATTTTGGTATTTGCTTGAGCCTGTAAAGTTCTTCCTTTGGTGGCATCCCAGGAAGGATACCACAAGGCAAGAAAACAGCATTTTAGGCTGGAAAGGTTGCATGTTTCGAAAAGAAATGTGAATATTAATTCTACCTGACTCTCAATGCCTCCATTTGTGAGGGGCACAATATAGGTAACAGCTTCACAAATGCAGTTTAATGATAATTAATTCACAGACAATGATCTTGATTCTTAGAGAAAGATATAAAAAGGCCTTATACTGATTGATTTGTTAATTTAAGCAAATTTTAAGTGTTGCACAAAGATTTCACTACACTCCCTAAATCAAATTATTTTATTTTATAAACACGGAGAGAATTTGCAGTGCTGCTGCAAACAGGAGTGGGATTTCCCAGAGGGCAGATGGTCCACCACAATTCAAAACTCCCGAGCAGAACAATATGTAAGGAATATCTCACACAGCTGAATGTTGTCATTTAAAGACTTCTGCTTATCAACAGAATTAAATATCTAATATTTAGGTCTCTTGAAAATTTAGCTTTTGTAATAGATTAAAAATAAATAAAATAATAAAATTTCATTGAAAAGAATGATCTCTACTGAACTTTGTGCCTCAGGCCAGATCTGGTTCTTAGTCACATCTGCAGAATGTTATTTAAGTCAATGGTGTAATAAGGACATAGCAGAGACATCAACTGAGTGATTTTTAAATAGGCAAAGTTCAAGTCAGATGTACTTTAGAATGAATTTGAATATGAGCAGCCTTTAACTGAAGAGTATCTTTCAAGTCTTGACCTTTTTTTTTCTTTTTTTTTCAGACAAATAGTTTTGTCTTTGCTAATCAAGTAGAAAAGTGATTCTTGTTGGACAAAAAGGAAATGGCTGGAATTTTTTAAAGAAAATAATATAAGTGATTTCGTTCTACTTACAGAAGCAAATTGACTCATGTAATTTCAGAGGGCACTGAACAAACATAAAAGTTAGTAAGAGAAAATTAGTATGATAAAAGAAATAGTCAAACAAAACAGAAATCAGTGTCTTTCTCTTGCCCTGGATAGTTATCAGGAGTCAGACTTGAGCAAGAGTAGAATTTAGTTAATCTGCAGTGGTTTTAATATTGTTAGCATGAGTAAAGCTCCATTTTCCATTCTGCCTTTTTTTTTTTTTTAAGATTTAAGAATATATGTAATTCTTAAATAGGATCAAATTAAGTCCCACCAAAGTGAAAAACTAGCAAAATATCAAATGCAAATCCTGAATGTCTGAGGCAATGCTAGAGCTCTCAGGTGACACATGAGAAAGATTCCACCTGGGAATATTAAGAGTCCTTGAATGGGAGTTCATTGAAGTCAAGGATGTAAATTCCTGTATGACTAGGATGACTGGGATACAGGTTATTCCAGCATGATACACTTGCACTGTTTCTTGTTGGAGCCATTTCATCTTAGGTAGATAATATATATTCTTTGGTTGAGAGATTTTTATGTTATTCTTCCTAATCATAAACTATAAAGTTACTCTCTTTCTGTCTGTCGTCCTGGCCCAGTGCAGTTGTAATGTTTTATGTAACATGCAAAACCTCTGAACAGAGGGAGAGAAAGAAACACTGATTGTCTCCTATACGTACCATCTAAACCTTTCAAGAAGGAAGCTGAAGTTGCTGATCTGTTTAAATTTTCCAAGTCTCAAACACCGTTTCTGTAGAGAGTGTTAGCTTGGGTCCTGCAAACATTTCTTTTGTTTTTTTTTTTCTGTTTAGTTAGTTCCAGAAAGTTGTTTTTTAATTCAGGGTAGGAGAGTATGTATATGTGGAAGTATTTACTTCTGATAATTTCTGGTTTTATTGTAGCTTAATTTTCAGGTGAAAAGGCATTGTGTTGGAAAACACCCAACAAGCCCTAGTTACTTAGTCTGAGATCAGATCTCTTCTTGTTGTAGTAAGTTAGGACGGTCACAAAAAATAAAATTGAGTACCTTTATTAATGATGGTCTACAGTCAGCTTTTATTGCTTCGCCCAGTATAATACTTCTCTTTCTCACACATACTGCACTCACACTGTTAACAGAACTTTACATGCCATTGTATTAGCTTTCTCTCTATAATTTATTACCAACCTTCACATATAATTGGATGTTCATTCCTTATTTACCTTCTTTCCTTACTGGTCAGTTCTGGCACCTTTTCAAGTCTTTCACAGTCCCTGTGAATTTCCTCAGGGTTTCAAAATGTCTAAGTCAAAATCCTTCACCTCTACATCCTTCATCAGGGGCCCCGCGGACTCACTGCTCACCCCAACATCTTCTTATCTCTTATGAGGCATTGCAGAGCCTTGCTACTTTATTCAGGGGGATAAATAAGGAATCTGAATAAACAGAAAGATTATCTTTTTGATTCTTAACCCTTCTCCCGAATCTCCATGTAACTTTATACTATCCAAGCTTCATGAGGCAAAAGAAGCTGAGTATTCCAGAGTGACTTTTTATAGCCATAAACACAGATAAATTTTAATTTGATAATTTTGAAAGTGCAATTTTTAACCTTTGATTTTTGTTTACTCAGGGGCATAATATTACAGATTCATTGGGGAACACTTGTATGCTTTTGGAAAACTAACATTTTTCACCAAAATAAATACAGTGTCTTCCAGATCCAGAGTGCTCCTTTTGGTAGACTGGTGTCTTGATATTTCAAAAAATTATGATGATTTTTTAAGTAGGGTATTTTGTTCTATTAGAACATTGGTGATTTTTATGGTGGTTTCCTTCTGCTATTCCAGTGCTGTGTAGTATAAACTATGCTCTCCGTAAATTTATAAACAAATAAAAAGCAGTGGGATGGAAGTAGAGATTTTAATTTATGTTCCCTTTCTTAATATTCAGTATATACCAAGAAAATCTGCTTTCTAAAATGCATAATCTATGAATAGTTTTCTGTTTTAGATGAAGTATTTCTATTAAACCTCTCCATAAGAAAAAAAGCTTTTAATTAAGAGTTGTTCTAAGTTAATTACCCAAGCGCAAGTAGGACTGTATATGAAAGGAATTTTATATATTTGTTTTTCCAGTTAGGACAGTGATTTATTAATTTTAATGTTAACTTCCTATGCTATGCCTAGTGAGCTGGAAGTGTTATTGGGTATTTGACACTTTATCATTGACCTTGGAGCTCTCTGGTGTATGTTTTTCTAGCAGGACTACTGCAAACACAATTGGTAAGAGAAATCTTAAAAAAGTCATTGGTGTTTTGGGGGGGAAATTGAGGTGATGTTGTCTGCTGCTGGTATTATGCCTGTTTCAGAAAGACTATGCCTTGCTTTAATTTTTTAAATATCAGAATTCTGTGTTTGATTGTTAAGTCCAGGTTAGTTTCTTTGAAAATTTAACTTCTATATTAAATTTCTTGGTAATTTTGCTTTATATCAATATTTGGAATGGAATTTAAGTAGGCAACTTCTACCTAATACGTGTGCAGAATTGTCATCGTTGATAGATCTCTCTTCACCTTCCTTCCATCACAATCTCTCTGTTTTACCTAACTACCTACTTATCACACAAAGCTGTGCTGAGATAGCATTTCAAGGACTTAAGTCTTTAAAACTTAAAGAAAAACTTAAGAAGAAGACAACCAAGGGAAAAAAAGAGACTAACAATAGACCACTGAAGTTTGAAGAACAATGAAATCCTCTGTTTCAGCTCTTATTTAAGTTATCACATCTGGCAAACAGATAGGAAAACATAGTCCCACGTTTCCTATGTTTTTTTTCTTTGTCTTGCTTTCTTTTGTAGAGACTAAGCTAAACCACTTAATATTTTGGAATATGCCAGTACCTACATGCAGCTGCACAGTTTAGTAGAAAAAGAAGGATGTATACTGAAGGCAATAGAAGAGGAAGGACTTTGACTCCAGATTATGCGAATAAAACAACAATAATAATACAAATTCAAAGCAGTACTCTTGCCTGCTCTACTACTTTCAGATAAGTGCCACATTATGCATGAAGTGGTTTCTTGAAAACCAGAGCTGGTACTGCTACAGCAGTACTTAAACTGCCTGCACAGTACAAATAGCTTTAAGGAAGCTTGAGAGATTGACTAGAGAGGGTCAAAATATTTTACAACCTTTTTTTTTTTTTTTTTTTAATATGGTCATCTCAGTCCAGAGTTTCATGTCTGTGGAACAGGAAGAATTGTAACCTGTCTGAGGTTTACTGATTGTGCTTAGCTACAAATCAGAATAGATTAATGCAGGTAGAAGAGAGCCCATATTGTCATTGTGGCCCTACTTTAGTGTGAATAGTAATGAAGTCAAGGGTTTTTTTGTGACCCAAGTTCTCAGATTCTTTTTCATTCAAATGTGGTTCAAATGGCTTTGGTGGAAAAAAAAAAAATCTAAATTGAGGCATCTAATGGTCCTAAATTGAACTGTGAGGTGGAGAGATGGGATTGACGTGAGATTCAAAAAACATAGTTACGGAAAAGAAGAGTAAGGCATTTGAGTCCGAAAAGATTTTGCATGAGATGTGCAGTCTTGTAATGGATATGATGTTTAACACAGCGAACAAATACTTCAATATTGGCCAAATATATTCTTATTAGTTCAATTGATAAAACATGCTCTTACATTCTGAAACTGCTGGTTCCCGTACAGTACTTTATCAACAAAAGCTGCAAATACAACAGTGTATTAGTCTGATCTCACATATATGAGTAAGGATATGTAAACCTTTGCTTAATTGAACTGCAAAATGGAACAGTGGCTTGAACAGTGTGTAAAATCTTGTCCATTAAGGGAAACTCTGCTAAAGAAGCTATTTCTGTACTCACAGTAGTATCTACTCATTTAAACTGGCTCAGTTAGTAGAATTTTTCTCTGTGTTTTTTCTACTATGTTCCTAAATTCTAACTTAAAATTCTCATTGGGAGAAGAAACTAGAAACGGAGCCACAGCAGCAGGAATCATTCCAGTTCTTTTGTGCTGTTCTGCTTATAAAAGAGTAACACAGTGGAGCTCGGCCAAATGCAAACTCTCTCGATTTTTACGTGGAAAAGATATAGGATGAGTATAAAAGTAGAGGAAATAAGCTTGAAATATAGCTGAATAGATAATTATGTTTTTGAACTCTGTAGTGACATGGTTCTTGCTAGTGCTATGCCTCTGTTTTTTCTTGATAGTCAGCCCAGATTATTGAAGAGCAGAGTAAACTATACTGCTGAAAAGGAATAATTCAACTTAAAAATTCACAGCCACTGCTAGCCATAATGCATTTTGCCTTGGTAAGACGGATGAAAAAATAGCATGGATATATGCAGTGTGATAGCTGCTCTATGCTGAACAGGTTTTACAAAGCACCCACAAAAAGCCAACACTTGATGGAATCTTTTGAGTAAACACTATTATTAGTATCCGTTTTTCTCAATTTTATGTTTTCAAGCAATCCATGAACCTCATGGTTTAGACTGGGGGGTGGGTGAGTGGAAGGGAACAGAGAAAAGGAATTATTATTCTTCTATAGGTGGGGAATTTTAACAGGCTGAAAGTATGTGATTCGGGACCAAAACATAAAATAACTCCATATTACTATGTCATTTCCCCAAATTAAAGGCCACTCTTACTTTCAGTGAAAAAAACATCTTTGAATCACGTGACAGCTTTGGATAGCGGCAGCATCAGGCTTTGTGGGTCAGGCACAGAGCACTTGATGAAGTTACAATGCTCTGGTTCCCAAGGCTGCTTTCATTACACACTAATTCAAGCCAAGTGTTTCTCTGAGGTAAGATACACTTTGGAGCTTGATTAAGACTTTTTCAGTCACATTTGCTGGCAACTTTTCCAGTCTATCTAGTAACAATCCATCCTCTGGCATGTTTCTGAAATGCTTGTAGAATGAGCACAAGCCTATTGAACAGCAGAGTTTTCCTGGGAAAAGCTGTTCCACAGAGCGGGCTCATGAATAGCTTCAGTCCGGAGGCAGGAAGAGTTGTACAAAATCTGCACAAACTTGAGTCAGCTAGAATAAGCCACTTTCCAGAGACCATCCAGATTCTTTACTTTGTCTAATTTCTGGGTTTACTGGTCTGGAGTTTTTACCTGCTGAGTCAAGAAGATCCCATGAAAAGAGCTTTTACAGAGGGAAAGCAATAGTCAAACATAAGCACCCAAGATGACATGGAGTGACTTGTGAATGACTTATTTCATTTCAATATTGTGTGAAGCATATTTGAGAAAAGCTACAGAAAAGGGGATACACAGTAAACATGTTATTTGGTGGTATTTTTATTTAAGAAGTCACTCTTTGGTTTGCTGAAATCAGAAAACAAACAAGTAAAAAAGATAGATTTATTGCTTTCTATGTCACTAATTTAATTTTACGGAATAACAGACTCACAGAATGGATCAGGTTGGAAGGGACCACATTGGATCATGTGGTCCAACCTTTCTGCTGAAGCAGGGTAATTCTAGAGCACATGGCACTGGATTGTGTCCAGGTAGTCCCTGAATATCTCCTATGAGGGAGACTCCACAACCTCGGTGGGCAACCTTTTCCAGCCCTCGAGGGTCAGAACTGAGTAATAAAATGCTCAGCATAGAGAGAGAGATACTATTTTCCAGAAGAACCAAGGATGTTACAGACAAACAATAAGACAGATTTACAAGCACTTTTTCTAGAGTTTAGAGAAAACATAGGACTGTCTGGACTTAATGATTGTTGTGATCCCTTCAAACTCAGAATTGGCAAACTCAGAATTGTGTGATTATGTCTGCCTTAAAGGTATGGAACTTCCCTGTGGCACTCAGAATAAAATGTGAAGGAGAGAGTGAATTAGGAAATGGATATTTGCAGCAAAAATATTTACTAGATAGATAATAAAGGTTGTGGTTAAATCCAGGGGCTAAAGCACTGTCACCTTTAGCACTGGAATGGATGTCGATAAGTTATGGTGAGAACTTTTCTGGATTAGGGACCATTACGTAAGCACTCTTAAATGGAGAAACATTGCTGAAGTATTTTTTCTTTCGGTAAGACTGCATAAAGACAAATTGACCTACAAGTAGCTAAGGTGACTGAGCTGTGGAACTTCACATTTGAATTCGTTCAGAGGCACCAATAAAAAGCTCCAGAACACTATGAGTTTAACGTTTCTTTACAGAAAAATTATGAATTTTTATTCCTTGTGAGGAGGATGTGTATTTCTCACCAGTACTGTCCAATAAGTAGATACAGACATACTGCAGTGCTGATTTTTTTTTTTTTGATTTTTTTTTCCCCACAGCTTAAAAGGCAGTGAATAAATTTGCTGCTTGAGGAAATTTAAGTAAGTGAATATCATTACTGAAGATCACCATCAGGTTGCCAAGCTGAGGTACATGCAAAGGGAGCATATGAAAAGAATAAACTTAGTGAACTAAGAAAAGAAGTGCTTTCTTAAGCAGAAAAATATTTCTCAGTGAAGTACATATTTCAGCTCACTACCTTTGATGATCAGTGAATATGTAATACTGACTTCAATCGCAGTGACTCTTCAATTAGAGTCCAGTTGATCAACTTGAGGTGAATTCTTACTTGCAGAAAATTAAGCCATATACAGGGGCATAAGTAAGAAGAGGTGGGGAAAATTGTATTATACCTCTCGGTGGCACTGGATATATTTAGGACTTTCTTGGTAGAGATGAGACATTACAGTTTGAATTCTCTCATGCAGAAGGGGGAATTCAGAGTCAATCTATTATAGCTTAAGAAAACTATATGATAACCAAATTCTCTTTGAACTTTACTCTGAATATTTTGTTGCATATTTTTTCAAATTTCGCTACTTAAGTTCAAATTTTATCATATTTATTGTTTTGTGCATTTTAACTATTATATTGTTTATCACATTACCCCCTCTTTTTTCTTTTTTTTTTTTTTTTCTTGAAAATCTGTGCTTTGATGAAACATATTGCTGGGAAAAGAAAAATATTGAAAATACACAAGTTTCAGAGTAAAAATAAGCCACCATAATTTTGCAGTCATCTTGCAGTTTTAAAGTATTTTTATTCAACAATGCTTGAAAAACAATATGAAATCTTGATTTTTTAATAATTTCTAAAAAGAATTAAGATTTCTAGCTTATGCTCAGTAGGTAAATATTCTGGCTTTATTTGAATACTTAAAAGGGAAATAAGTTGTCATCTTGCTCTGCACAGTCCTGTAAGAGAAACTTATTATTTATTACAGTAGAAAAATGTGAATGGAGTGGGGGCAGAAAGAAAAAGGGTGGAAACAAGTGAAGGCAAAAAATTGAAGAGGGGCTTATGCTTTTACTTTTCACTTAACTAGCTTGGGCTGCAAATTCACATTCTGCTGCATGAATTTCAATCAAATTTCTTGAAAGAAAGTGACTCCTTTAAAATACTGAAAGGCTCAAGGAGTTTATTTCAGGTGCCAGTGATCTTATTTACATTTTCAAAAGTAAGAGTTCCAATTGACTGAGTTATTAAATTGAAGCACTCAGAGAAAACACTTCACTAAGGATGAATCCATGTACTCTTTCTACTTCCAAGAATACAGGCTGAATTTTTTAAAACAGACAGAAGTACTTGTTACTGGGGAAATATCTGGTTGCAGAAAGGAGATTGAAGGACTACGCTTGTATGTATATGAAAAACAAACATTAAAGTGAAAGTTGCTCTCAGACTGTGAATAGTCTCAGCAAAAAATCAGACATAAGAGGAGTCAAAGTCAGTTATCACTGGTTTTAATGACGTTCCAGATACTGCGAATTTGTTGTTAACAGCCTAGGTAGGTCAATGGTGAAATATTTGTGGATGAAATGAGCTAAAGAAATGTGCATCTTTTGCAACTTGGGGCTGTTAAATAAACATTCTCATGCACTTATCAACGAACTGTGCTGCTTTTTTTCTCTGAGAAACCTCTATGAATGGACCAACATTTCCTTGAATTGAATATTGAGTGCAGAATATTGCCTAACTGCTGCAAAATGCTCTCCAGTGTTTTTGATAGCTATTCTTTAACAGATACTGAGTATTCAAAATCTCCATCTGTTTTAACCAAGCACTTAGGTTAGATGAGTTTCCTGATTAAGCAATATAAATAGTGTCACTTAGACCAGCCCAGTGGTAGAACTGATATACATGAATCATTATGTGGTTGAAATGACCCACGTGAAGAAAACTACAACAAATCTTATACACTGTTTAAATTCCTGTCTGAGAAGAAAAGCATACAGATGACCTCTAGGCCTTAAACTCTCTCATTACAGAACTGTTTCCTTTGCACTGTGAAATGTTTGGTTAACACTCACTGAGCTGTGAGTAGTTTTTGTGCCTGTGTTTATTAGAAAAACCATTAAAACCAGAGAGATCACAAAGTCAAAATACCTTCAAACAGTGTTCCTACCCTTGGGATTTCAACTATATTTTAACAGTGACTGCTCTGCAGAGGTCTGCATTATGGCAAGTTAATCATTACATCCTCAATTAGTACTAGTCTGATAACCTATAGCATAGTGGCAGAAGTTTTTGATGTATCCAGTATATACTTCAATGTATTTTTTGTATTAGTGATCTTTGAGTCATGGCTGTGCTAAGGAATTGTGGGTTTAGTAGAAACATATATTCTTTTTTCCTAATTTAGAATCAAATAAGTAAACAGTACTCAAGATTGCAAGTTGAAATCCTAAATTATGTCAACCTCAACTACCTTCTGGAAAGAAGTCATAGAACTACTGAAAAACTTGTCTGAAGAAACCAGACTTGCAAGTCTCCAGCTTGCCAACAGCACAGGGTAAGGTATGAGCTGCAGTGCTTGTAGGGACAATGGCACTCGGGCTTTTTCTCAATTCAGCTTTTACATTGCCCTTCAACACTATTCTCTAATCCTGTATTTCCTGGGATATTAACTATAATTTACTGTTTCTCATTTCCACTCTCTGACTCCTTCCTTTCCTCATAGAATTATGAAAAATTACCTTTGGAGCTAGAATTAAGTATCTTTAACTACATTTCTTGACCTGGAAAATCTCAGAGTTAAGGTCATAAACCTTTCCTATTTTAGTTTCTTGAAGTTTCCACACAGGTATTCCGCAGCTTTGATCTCATCATCAGACTTAAGTCAATGCTCCATGCATGGCATGACTTGCCTGACTACTAGTAACCACTCTAGTTCAAACATCACTGAGTTGGTTTTCCCAAAGTTTTTGTCTCCTTTAAGAATCCAACTTAGCTAGATCAGGCTTTCTAAAATAAGCATACCTACTGCTGAGCTAAAAGACTAGGTAAAAAAAAAAAACCCAAACCAAACAAAACAGAAATATAGAGAACCAAAATACCATAAGGGTTGCCTGTAGATATCACAGTCTTGAAGTTGTTTTAAATACTGAGGCCTTAAAACCCTAAAGATCCTCAAGTCTGGGCTAAAAAAAAATGTATGTGTGTTTTCATTTGAACACAAGCTGCTGCTGCATCTTTGATTTATCTTTGAAACAGATGTGTTTTGAGTTGAAGTTAGACTTCAAAGGAGAAAGTAAATGTTCAATAGAAAATATTTTTCTTATTCAGAATAGAGTCTGAAAGTGTAAATTTTGCTCTGAGTAGGTAAAACTGCATTCTAGAAGTTCCATTCAGAAGTTTAGGAATGGCTCAGAGGTTCAACTCAGAGAAGTATAGAAAATTACAGCTGTGAACCTTGGGCACATGAACTGATCAAGTTCATAGGGTTAAGTAGGAACATGTAATATGTGGCTGTGAGGATAATTGCATGTTGAAATGCTTGAACACCCTGTCTGCATAGTTTTTCAGCCAGTTTGACCTAGTTTCCCTACGTAGAGCCCAGAAATAGTCTGATCCTCCTCCTTTGTTCTTCAGCTTAAACATCATATCTGTGCTCAGCTCCCTTGATATTTTTGTCTTTGTTTCTAGACACCGACCTTGACACATACCCAGGCACATACAGAGTTATGCACCTTGCTGAAACCTCTCTTTGGTAAAGCCCTAGGCTAACTCCTGCAGTTTTGCTCTCGTCCTCCCCAGCAAGTGTGAGACACTTCCTCTCAGCTTTGCCCAGCTTCTCCATGCCTGCAGCTTTGTTAGTGCTCTTTCCTGCTTTTTTTTTTTCTATTTATGCTTTTTACCAGCCAGTTTCATGATATCCTTTCCTCTTTACTTCCTCAGCTTCCCAGTCCCATGCTCAGCCTTGCATTAGGACTTCCTACTTTGCTCTGTTCTGCCAAAAGACTTCCCAGTCTTCCACTTGATGGAAGACATACTTCAACAAGAAGCTGCTTTTACCAATAATCCAGTCAATTATTTAAAAAAAGAGGAAGCCTGCATTTCTCCTGAATTATGGTTTCCTGGCACACATCCTGCTTTCTATTAATAAAAGAAGGTTGTTGTGTGAGCAATGAGCAGGGTCAGGGCTTTAAACATCAATGCTCTATTCCATTTTAACCCTTATTATGATCCAACCATATGATCATACATCCTGATGGACACAGAGAATGCTGGAAATTTTTCTGCATGTGAATAGTCAGCAGGAAGAGATTTATAATCATATCCTTAATAATATCCTCATCTGAATCCCTTTGGCAGGTAGAGGAAAAATATGTTTATGTAATATTTGGAGAGATCTACCTTGAATTACTCAAGGTCAAGCTGATGTATATATTAGGGAAGTGATAGTATGTCTTATCTTTAACTTCATATCTTATTTATAGTACATTTTCTCCTTTTGTATA
The DNA here is from genome assembly GCF_003031625.1 of Empidonax traillii. Taxonomy (NCBI): domain Eukaryota; kingdom Metazoa; phylum Chordata; class Aves; order Passeriformes; family Tyrannidae; genus Empidonax; species Empidonax traillii. Next base: position 97,881 of record NW_020955358.1, on the reverse strand, counting down.
TTCACTGTGAAGACAAAAATGTTAGTGATAAAGAAGATAAAGAACTGGCGGGGAGCTGAGTTTAAGCAGTCTGTCATTTAGGCTGCTCCCAAGGCCTCTGTATAAATGAGCTTTGAAGTGAATTTGGCCACCTTTTTTTTTAGTACATAAGAAAGACTGATTTATACTCAAACAGAAATGGAAAGATTTTACCTTTAGCTATATGCGTATAACTTTCTATTACTATTTCTATTACATAAAATTGTAGTCTATATATATATTATAAAAGTAAAACTAAACAAACCTAAATAAAAACCTAAATGCTAATTTTATTTATAGTCTATATAGCTATGTGCTCTTCATCTCCACCCTTCAAACAGTTCATCATGTTATAACACGTCTACAAATACAACAATAGAATCAGAATGATATTTTATATAAATACATGCTTTTCTCCTTTAAATATTAATAAACTAACCTGGACTGAAATAATTGTCTGAAAATAAATGAGTTTATTTTAAGTCTTATGTATCCTTTGGGGTTTCAACATTGCAGCATGCTCTGAATTCTTCTGCTGCCTCCCACATCTGCTGTATGAACTCCATTTTAATCAGGAAAAAAGACAGAATAGTGAACCAAACAAACAAACCAACCCACCAAAAGTAATTTCTAGATGCCTCATATTTTTTCCATTGTTGATTTCACCATGCATCCTGGTTTTGCTTCTTGTGTCACAATGGCTCTTCATTTTTGGACTTACGTGGAGTAGCCCAAATAGTATGACAGATTACACTTGTAGGATAAACACATTCATCGATTATTTTTTTTTCCTTACTGTTCTAATAAGATTTCTGAACTTACTGTATCTTCTTTATCGCTTTCCTGTATGTTCATCACTGTTATGCGTGATGATATTAGGAGGAAGAAAACAGTGCAACATTCCAAAGTGTCAAAATGTGTGCAGTTGTGGCATAACTGGTGTACAGCAACTGGAGTTGGTAGCACACTGAAATGTGCTTTTGTCTTCCTCACTTCTTGCTTTTGTTCCATTAGCATTAATCTCTAGATCCTGGTATGCCAGTGGCAGAGGAGAAGCCTGTTCCTTAGTCCTCTCTTCGGAGTCCTTGCTAGCCTGAAGGTTGGTTCTATGGATGTGTTTGGAAAGCACATTAGAACTAAACTGATCAGCTTCTGCCTTGCAACTGCAATCTAATTCAACAGCTGGTTTTGTATATGCTTTTTCCACATACCCATCCTCATTCAGGGGCTCATCAACTCAGTGCGTCCTTTCAAAAAGGGTGCCAGAGGAGTTTGGTTCTTGACCATAGATCGTGGTCTGCCAGTTCAAAGTATATTATCAGAAATGATTGCAGTGTCTAGTCCTAGCCTAACATGTCTGCTTACACAGTGAGAATTGAGACCAGTTAAGGGACAGATCCTTCAATAGCAGTTTGTCTGTGCACTAGGATCCTGTTCCTTGCCTATCCCGAGGCTGAATATATAGTTCTGTCCATGAAGTTCCTGGGTGTCCATGGGTTAGAGTATCTTGTAGTACTGTTTTAGTGAGGTGCTTCCTCTGTAAAAGAGTGGAGGGAAGTGTGAAGGAGTTATCCAGGCTGTGAGGCAGCTACATATAGTGGTTACTGGCTTTGTCCCATCATATAGCTCATATGTGGTCAGAGCTGCACAAAAGACACATAAAAGGATAAAGTCTCCACACAGAAGATTTTTTAGTCTAGACTAACAGAAGATTAGACACAGAATTTCATTATGAGACCAGAGGGTAGATCTGACTTCAGGTGTCATCTATTTTCTTATTGAAGTTAATATGTTTAAAAAAAAAAAAGGAATCAAAGAGGTATTTCAATTTAAACTGTCTTGTGCAAGTGTCTCACTGACCTAAGAGATAACGAAATGTAAATGGTATTCAAGCCTCTTAATTGCTGCCAATAGCAATTCTTTTGTTACTCTTCAAGGGAAACCATAGAAGCATCTCTTTTAGAGAATAAAGCCCCAGGTAAAAAAGTAGTAAGTACCTCATTAGCAACACTGCGCTACAAGTGTGCCTAAGATCCCACAGACTTCAAGCCAAGTGTTAAAATAGGTTGTGTTGAATGGATGCCTAAATTGTTCCAGTGACAGTTTCTCTTTGATGAAAGGTGCCTAGAGCTACGCGTTCTTAGGTTCGCCTACCGTGCCCATCTGTCTTTTACCGTTCAATACAGTTCATGTCTCTCTCAATTCAGTATCTTCAAGGTATTTGAAAGTTGGGTATTAGAGATTATAAAATAATAGCTCTTGCAGTAAGCACTCACAGTTAGGAGACTGTTAAAGTGATTGGGTATTTATTTTAGTGAGTGTCACAGAGCACTAAAACAAATAAAAACTGCATAGGTTGTGAGTTACTAAAGGAGACATTCTGAACCATTGAAGCTGGGTGAATCAAGCCTTGAAAATTTAAAATATTCTTTATGTGCTAGTATATATATATATATACATACATATATTTATTACTTTTTAGATATATTCTAAGCTAGACTGCAGGCATTTCCCTTTCATATTCTGTATACTTAATAACTTTGTGAAATGCATTGAATGCTATGATAGAGAGATGCCATAAAAGAAAAGTGCCTAGCCAATTCCTGTTTGCTTTGCTCATGCAATTAGCTAGTACCTGCATCAATAAATCAAACAACGCTTTTTCCAGTACTAGATGAACTAATTCCTCAGCCGTCTTCAGCAACCAAATGAGAACACTTATAAGTCTCTCTTCCATCTCAAAAATCCTCTAAAGTAAGAAGTAAAAAAAATGCTCTTGCTTAAAAAAACCACCTTCTTTTTTAATAGATACAACAAATGGGACAAATAGGTGATGGATGGGAAGGTAATTTGCTAGTCCAGCACAAGTGTCACTGATGCCAGGTTGATTCCCAGTTCTGACAGTGAGTTTCATAATAATTCAAGGCACAGTTTTGAGTTTGTACCAATAAAAATGGTGCATGAAATTGATTCACAAATGTATATCTTAAATACATCAATAAATAAAGTCACATACAATTAAGTAAAATCCAAGAGCTAGTTTAAAAATGAAACAAAAATCCCTACTTTTTCTTCTAGTAGAAAAAACTGAAGAAGTTTATGTTTGATTGTCATCACATATTTTAACACTCACTCTCTGGGATGAGGAATGTATAGCACAGAAAGTGTAGAAATGCATAGCCCAGAAAGCATAGAAATCTTATTAAAATTTACTTGTCTTGCTAATTCCTTGCTTTATTTACAGTCTTTCACAAGGAAGAACATTCACTGAAGTCATTCAGTGGTATTTAAAGAGATGCAACTGTTCAATGCATGCATGCGCTTCATACAGTCACATAAGCAAAAGAGTTTGCTAAAAATATCTTACTACAGTATGGTCTTTTGGGGAAGGGCACTGCAGACTAAATATGTCATAGCCTACATATACCCTGGTTCCCTCAGCAGAGCTGGGGAATGCTTCTGGGCACAGGGACTCCAGCCCCTTCATCATTAGGTGACAGCACAACCTTAGCACCAGCTACAGCTCAGGCCGACAGCAACTCTCTCCTTGTCCCCCTTTCTGGTGTTTGCACAGTTGAAGGACCACAAGAATTAAAGAATTTATGGACATGCACAGGAGCTTTCCATACCATCTGGCATTATCTGCAGAGACCCAGTCTGCAGATAATTTTTGGTAGGTGGGATAGCTCGCAGGATAACCACAATGCAGGGTAAATGCTGCCCTCTCACATGGCCCCAGGGTAGGTTTGCCCAAGTGACATCTGGGGTAAGGATTTTGGGAGTGAGTTTGCTACACATGAAGAGCATCCCAATTAAGAAATGTTCAAGGTGTGGTCCTTGGCTCATAAACCAAGATCTCTCCTAAAACTTGACTTTCCTGGGCCATATTTCTCCTGGACTGTTGGCTTGCCCTGTTACTACAGCAGCAATTTAACTGCAGTTAACATTCAGGTGACATTAACCAGGACAACCAACAGGGACAGAGATGTCAGAAGTACTCCCTCACTAATGTTCCTCATTCCCTCTTGCTTCTTACTGGCCTGCCCACCTACAACTCACTACCTGGACAAGTGCTGTCATGCTCCTGAGTCACTTGCCGTACATCTGCACTTATTAGTTCTGGAAGTACGGAGGTTCTTTACGCCCTCCTATGACGACTGTGGATTTAAGTACTACTCAGTACTTTCTCTGCAGCCAGAGAAATCTTTTAGCAATAAACTTTCTCCTGTAGAAACAATCTTATATACCAAAAAGTGGTTCTTTTGGTAGAACCAATGTCTGAACCCACATGTTACCAGAATGTCAAGTAGGCATTTGGAATTAGATGATGGGTACCGCTGTTCAAGCTGCCTGGCAACTTTAAAACTGTGTCAAGAAAGTCATAAGCCTAAAAGAAATCACCTAGAATGTATCTGCTTTTGGGATGTTCCCTCACTTGTATGTAAAACAACCACTATAAATTACTGAAGTGGCCACTAATCAGTATGCATTTCTCTAGATATGGCCCACCTACAAACTTCCAAAAAAAATGTAAAGCTGACCTGTGATAATAAAAGGAAGGGAGAGAAGTTGTTGAGAAGCCATAAAAGAGTGTGGAGAAGCTCAAAATTTCATATCATTAGCTTGTTATAGATATATTATAGTTAGACCTTTTGGGACAATTTTCTTCAAGTCTGCCACGACTAAGGTTTTTAGTCTTCTGGAAGAAATTTGTGTGATTAACCCTGAGGAAAATGGATTAAACCTAAAGAGTAATTAATTTAGTTGTAATCATAAATAAATTATTGTTTTACTGCTTCATCTAAACTGTTTTCTGTTTTTCAGTTTTCTACATTATAAACATTTGTTGAAAGTTTCCAAGGTTTTTCATTATTTTCAATCATAATGGACTATATGACACCAATGAGCAGATTAACCAAGTATTTTTTGTATGGAAAAATAAGTAGAGGCAAAATAATTGACGAGTGATCAATAAATATTTAATCATGAAGACACCAAATAATGTCCTCTTTAACAGCACACAAGTACAACATTTTTCAAAGACTTATCAGAGTCAGAATTTTAGCTATACAAAAATACTATATGGTTCTGAGACAATAATAATAAAAAAAGACATTACCCATAGCCTGAAATTAGATATTTAAAATCTGAATTTCTGTACATCTTTATGTGGTACAATATGACTAGATGATTCTTAATACCATGTCATTTGTATGCATACAGCTTTTTCACTTCATAAAGGCAGCTTATCTGTTCAGTGCCTGGCCAAGAAGTATACTGACTGGTAAATAGATGTTTACAATATTTTCTATCCTGTGCATGGTAAATTGGTCCTAATTAAGCAGGAACAAAGTGGTATTGATGCTTCCATGTGAAATAAAAAAAACCTCTCACCACAAAGGGCCAATTTACATTGTTATTATTCACCACATGTGAAAATAAAATAGTTTTGGAATGACAAATGAGGATTCTTTGACAGCAATCCAGTGTCTACATATATTTGGAACTGGTTTCTTTGCTCAAACTGATAACAAATATCTGATGTGAAGAAAATGCTCCCTTTTGGTTTTCTGACATGCTACGCTAGTTCACACTGCATTGTGTTAAGTTGGATCATGAGCCAAGTAGTGGGGGAGGAGGGAAGGGAGAAGAGTGGGTGGGAAGGAGAGTGACTATGTGACATAATCCAAAGAGAGATTTAAAGTCACTGGAAGTACAAAGGAAGGAATGATATATCAGGAGTCCCCATTAACTGCTGCAACTTGGGTTCAAAAGCACATAGATCCTGACCCTTGTGTTCCTAATCACTTTTCAAAGGCACAGTATTATGTAGTGAGGCTGTGGCAAGATACAGATGAAGAAGAGCAGCATCTGTGTGGCTGGCAGACCCTAAAATCTCAGTCACAGAGAAATTCTTAGTAAATGAAGCACCATTAAAAAACAAAGAACAAAATACAAAATCCCTGACAGGGATTAGAATAGACAGTTAAGACTTATTAAAGAATGACAAAAAACCCACTACCCAGTTCTTAATAATTTACCAGTGGTTTATTGTGCTCTTACATGATATGACACTTCTGTAATTTATTTTTCTTTAAAGTCATGTAATGAAACACTACCTTGTAAATCTAAGTTGTTTTCTTCCTACAGAAAGGAGAAAAAAGAAAAACAAACCATCAGGCTAAAAGAGCCTAAATTTTTAATGCAGGTGGCAAGAAGGAAATGTAATAGAAATAGTCTGGAAATTGTTCAAACACCCATTTGCTGGTGGAAATTTCAACTGCTCTATATTTTAATGGTTGAAACAATTACTTAAGATGTTAGAGCAGATATCTGTTACAGATTCAGAATATGATAGCCAGTAATAAGTGTGCAAGGCATAATTGGCACATCAGCTGGCAGGGGCTGATGAGGTTGTAACTGTCTCTCTTTGTCTAGACTCTTGATTACATCCAATTTGCTTTCCCTTTTTACTGAGAAACTTGACTTCCATATTATGGTAATGTTATCATACTCTTTCTCTAACTGGTTGTATTTACATTTCCTTATCTCAGGATGAGTTTAGGGAAAATCAACTACAAGCGAGTTTTCTTTGTTAAGCTTTTTCATGACCCAGCAAGTTTCTGAGACATTTGCTGTCATTCTTTATGCTCTTATTTGCATCCAGATTTCTCTCAACAGTAATTAAGAAAAATTAGATGGAAACCTAAAACCGAGTAGTATTCTGTGTGGGGCAAAAGAGAAATAAGTTTGGAACTTAAGACTGCTCCATTTGAAGTGCTTTTGTGCATTTCACCTGTTGGAAATCTGAGACAAGTTGTTTTAAATATTGTGAAGTGCTATGCACCTGGACTAGAATGTCTGTTGAGAAACAGCAAAAGCAGTGGTGGTCTTTAGATCTGAGTCCAAAGTTTCTGTAGTTCAGGTCTCAGGTTTCTGAATGTTATAAAAGTGAAAAATCTCTACACACATCGAAAAGCACAATGATAATACTGTAACATCTTTCTGCAGCATGAAAAAAACCAAAACCACAACCTTTTCCTGCATTGCAGAACACCTTAAAAGACAAAGACCACTTTTCTATACTTTCAAAGTGCTGCTCTTGACTCAAATTCTGGTGAAGTTCTGTGAGACAAGCTCCATCTCACAGAAATAGCTGCTTTAGCTGGAACAGAATGTCACAGTCTTCTCTGTGGAAAGGATGCTGGTTAATCAGTGTATAAATTTGATTAAGGAAGTGTCTTCTAATTGGTTGAAGTGATTCCTAACCCTACTTTTAAAAATTATTTTGGAATTCATGTTCTTCAAGTACAGATATTTGAAGACATAGATGGACCCTTTTGCTTTCAAAGGGCAAAGGATAAATAAATGGCCCTGGGGCAGTAAATGACCAAAACTTTAGCTGCAGAAAATTAAGAAAACCAAGGGGCAAAGCTATGCTTATCCAACAGGGACACAGGACAGAAGAGAATTTTCTTCTAGCTAAGATACATTTTAAACTGTGGTACTACAATACCTCCAGCATCTGACTCATTCAGACCACAGAATTGAAAAAAAATGCTGGGGGCAATGCACTAGGTGAAAAAAATTGCAGTATGGAACATTCCATTTTTCATTTTTATTTGGAAAATCCAGTCTTTTTCTATTTTAATGGTGAAATTCTTCACAGTATGAACATTCTGACTTTCAGTAAGCTAAGCCAATCCTTTAGGAGACTTTCCAGAATACCCTCAATATGCAAATGATGTAATAAAAACCATTTTGCTTGAGTATGCAAATCTGACATATATTAAATAATCATAAGCCTGAAACATATTTTCATTGAAATGAGAAAATATTTCAGCAATGTAAGCAAAGCAAAAACCTAATTTAGGTCTAGTTGTCTCTAACTGTGCAAGACCAAGCTCTACACTGAGCTGAATTCCTTTGGATTCCTAGTTTTTGCTCACATATTATTTGCTCACTCTACTTATTAATATGTTTTTTTTCTCTTACCCTTCTGCTGTCTCTGGTTTCTTCTTGTGTTGTGGATTGCATCAGTCATTATTGCCACAGTGGTCTTACATCATTAAATCTTTCTGATGCTCTTCCATCTTCTAAACTCACCATTAATTATCTTGCACGTACAAGCATTGATGACCTAATTTTTACCTGTTTCTCTCTTCTACCTTTTTAACTAATATTATTGGTCCCATTTCTTCTGAAAATAAGTGATAAGCAGCACTGCAACAGTGGGTATGTTGTACTGAAATGGAAAGCAGCCTGTGAAGCCTCTGCTTTTGCACATAATAGTGCATCTGGCAAACATCTGGAGACTGGTATCTCTGTATCATTGTTGATTAGTGTGAATCTTATTATCTCATTGTTTCCTTGATTGTTGGTATTATCTACTTAGTGTCCTATGAACATCTCAAGAATAGTCACAATCTTTGTTCAATTTTACCACCAGTTTGTATTTAAGGTCTAAACCCATCATGGTCAGCTCTTTTCTCTTCAAGACAAATGACACAGAAGTCCTTACATTATAAACCATTTTTATATTTATTCTGTTGCTATGGAGCAGTGAACTCACCAATTCTTAGGCATATGCCATACAGAACTGCAAATGAAGGAATAACTAAGTGTCTATAACCTAGGATGTTTCACAGAATCACACAATATGATAAGTTGGAAAGGACCCACATGGGTCATCAAGTCCAACTCCTGGCTCTGCAAAGAACCATCCCCAAGAGTCCCACCAAGTGCCCAAGTGTATCATCCAAATGCTTCTCGAACTCTGTCAGGTTTGGTGCTGTGACTACTTCCCTGAGGAGCCTGTTCCAGTGCCCAAGCACCCTCTGGAGGAAGAACCTCTTTCAAATACCCAACCTAAACCTCCCCTGACACAGCTTCCAGCCATTCCCTGAGGTCCTGTCACTGGTCACCACAGAGAAGAGATCAGTGCCTGCCCCTCCTCTTCCCCTTATGAGGAAGTTGTAGACTGCAATGTGGTCTCTGCTCAGCCTCCTTTTCTCCAGGCTGAACAGACCAAGTGACCTCAGGCACTCCTCACATGGCTTCCCCTCAAGGCCCTTCACCATCTTCGTTGCCATCCTTTGGACACTCTCTAAGAGCTTAATATCTTTCCTATGTTGTGGTGCCCAAAACAGCTCACAATATTCAAGGTGAGGCAGTACCAGTGCAGAGCAGAGAGGGACAATCCCCTCCCTTGACTGGCTGGTGATACTTTGCCTGATGTCCCCGAGGACACAGTTGGCCCTCCTGGCTGCCAGGGCACTGCTGACTCATATTCAACTTGCCATCGACCAAGACCCCCAGGTCCATTTCCATGGCATTGTTTTCCAGCATCTCATTCCCCAGTCTGTACAAACATCCAAGGTAGCTCCATCCCAGGTGCAGAATCCAGCACTTTCTATTATTGAACTTCATATGTTTTTGGTTAGAATTATGGTGTGCAATATTCTCAATCGTTGTTTGGTGAGTAGAGAAACAAAAGGGTTTGTATGCTCAAACTTCATGCCAGAAGAGGTCCATACAGAGTTTTTTGGAGTTACTGGAGCTACTCCTAGTTTTCAATTTGGTTAGAGTTAGAGAAGGAAAAAGACTTACTTTCATGCCTCTGTGGACATGAGAGGTAACACTCCTACAAGGGCTGGTTCAGGTCCTGTAAGTCACTGATTCTCCCTAGTGAAGCATGGAAGAAATGACGCAGAAGTGAGGGATATCCAGGTGATGTCTGGAGACAGGAGGTTGGGTGAAGATCTGAGCAAGCCTCAAGACAGCTGAGCTTAGGGCAGGTGGGGTGGGTGAAAGAGCATTTTTGGATGGTATTTTCGGAAAGAATCCTACCAAGGTTATCTTGAGCTAGAGAATGCCTACACCTTTGGCATCAACACTGGCAGTGGAAACTGTGAATTCTTGAAAAAAAATTGTTTCACAAGGGTTAAAGATTGATTTAATGCTTAAATATGGTGCAATCATAGTGTCCAATTTCAGGCAATGAGACAAAGGCAGGAAGAGGGAAGCATATTGTGAATAAGAGATTGCAATCAGACTTTTGGGATGATTTACCATAGCCTTTGTATTTTCATTCTCTGTTATATACATCTTCTGCATGCTAGTCTGAAAAGGGATTAATGGTATTTCTGTTCAGTGTGTCTGCTGCCATTCCCTGTCACCACAGTTGCCTGTGAATAATTCATAAAGTCTAATGTACTTCTTTTTAATTCTGTAACACCAGGACATTTAATTTACGTACAAAATAAGAAAGGGGGTTCCTTTTATCAGATCAGTGAATTAGCTCTGAATGGAAAATTATCTTACTGGTTAGTGGATTCTCACTGTCACTACCCCCTTACGAAGAAATAATGAAAGGCTTTTTGTTGCTGATGTTGGAGATTTTTTAGGGTTTAGGGGACATATATACATGTATTTTTCATCTGGGCTACTCTGTAATAATTTCTAATGAATAATTCAAATGGCATGGGAAACAAAAGCTGCTAGAGACTCCTTTTCTCATTATTAATTGTAGATTTCCTCTTCTGTTAGTATTACTGTACTGAAAGTTCGTTCTGAAGAAATCTAAAGAGTGTGACTTAGAGCATTTTTAATTCTTCATCATCTGCCAAAGGTGCAATGAAATTGCCTTGGGTTATGTGCATAGACTTTCCCATGAGACATTACACTAAAAAGACTTCTTCTTTTTCTCAGGGAGATTTTACTTTAGTTCAGACATGAATAGCTACACCAGGGATTTTCCTTCTTCCTCTTTAAAAACTAACTTAACTTTCTTCATATGATTGCACGATGATTAACTTCAGCAATAAAAGAGCATCAATCCTAGGACATGAATAGCACGCTTTGATGTTGCTCATGGCCAAAATGCACCACCCATTCATTTAAATATCACAGAAAAAGTATCCACTTTCAGGAACATTTGAAATTTCTTTCTCTGAGTTACTATAACAGGTATGATAAGTTTTTAATGAGCTTTAAGCTTATTTTAATTTATTGTACTTGGTGTAAATAACCCCAAGCCTTTTGTTTTGCAATCTCAGGGAAGTATTTAATCTGAGAGAAATTCCAGTGTCTCAGTCCTCACACATATGAAAGGGAGCAACTCCTCACAAGCTGTAATTGCCATAATTTGATGCAATTTTGGACCTAAGGAATGAGTATAAAATAAATCTGGGTTTATCTGACAGCTTGAACTCAACTTTTCTGTTAACATTAAAAAAATGACTAAACTTTTTAACAATGATGTTAGAGCTATCCTGAAATTCATGAAGGAATATAGGAATGAGATTAGATGAAATCCCACCCTTCTCTCTGTGTTTGAGTGACAAGAGAATAAAAATTATGGCCATAGTCATTGTTGTTATTCCCCTGTCAGTCAGACCTGTTAGGGTGTGTTGACTGAGGTACTGGATGAGTCTTAGTTCATGCAGCAATGGTTTACTAGTTGGAAGGCTCATAAGGCCCAAAGATTTCAGATTTGTAGTTGATGGCTCATCGTGGAACATAATGCTATATATAAGGAGTAAATGTGTGCAGCCAAAACACAATGCACAGTTTATCTCAGTGAATATAATGGAGATAAATTGTAACAAAATAAGGCTAAGCAAAGTTTTGTGTGCCCACAGCAGGGAGCTGCAGCCATTCTCCAATGTCAACTATTGTGTGAACAACAATAAGGCTAGGAAGAGAGATGTTATTAGATTTAGGTCATAACCAAAGTAGTGCTGAAATAAGCTTTTTCTACCTGTTGTGAATTCTATAAATTGTCTTATACACTATTCAATGTATACAAATGTAAAGATCTTCAAAACTGTATTTGTTCAGAACTCGTATCAGGGTGAGAAGCAGCTCTTAGCACTGTACCCTTCAAGAATTTGAATAGAATGTTCTAAAATAATGATTTCTTTTAAGATCTCTAACGAAGCATGAAAATGGTGATGTTTTTCTAAATATATATAAAAATAAAAACATATATAAGACTCCCTGCATTATTGGCATAAGCTGAAGTCAACTGAAGTTAAACTGTTCATAAATGATAAAACCAGGTTCAAGAATCCTACCTCTGAGTCTGCTGCTCTGATAGATCTGTAAGAATGTATTATAACTGACTAATTTATAGGAAAAGGCATCAGACTTGACTCATTTTTGCTGTTTACTGTTATTATGTGTGCCAGGAAATTACAGCTTCCATGAACTAGAAAGACTGCCTGTATTACGCATGAAGAAGGGATGCAGGAAAAGGATTGTTTAGATAAGCTGTAAGATGACATGATGGCAGCCTTTGCTAAAACTATCAGACATCTCTTTGGTTATATACTAGTTAGTTGTTTTGAAATTTTCAGAAATTTCTGTGGTTATCAGGGCAGCTCAACTTTTTACATTATCTTTTAGACAGAATTTGTACAATAAGCCCACAGGGAGGTGAATGACTGGTCTGCCAATAATGTTGGATTCTCAGCATTAGCAATAACACACAAAGGTAAGCACCTCTGACATTGTTCTCTTCCCAAAGTTTGCTTAATAGTCAAATCTCCCACCATGTTAAAAAAAAAGAAGTGATTATGAGAAGTGTCTGGAGACATGTTAAAATAAAACATAAATGATCTATTGAAACTAATCAGGACTCATTAACACACATTCCAACACCCCCAAAATAGCAAAGGAAAGCTCTGATGCAGGGAGGAACGTGGAGATAAAAATGAATTTTTTTTTTCTCTTAGTGGCAACAGGATAACTCAATTCTGAAGACTGATTAATACAATGGAATATTATCATTTACTTAGCATACATATGATAAAGCCATAATTTGTCTTTGCTGATTCCAAGATGGCGGGCGGGCAGGCAGCCACGCGCTCGGCGCGCTCCTGCAATTGAGTGGTGGGTGGTGAGGGACCCGCTCCAGCTACTGTGCCTCGTCGCTGCCCTGCATGCATGGGAGATGGTGCTGCGCCGATCTGTGCAGTCGACCTCGTGGAGAAGCCGTCGGGAGCTCTGTCTCGACGTCGGAGCCGCGGAGCGGTTGGCGAATGGCCGGTGGCCATGCGGGGCCGGGCCGCGGGACGGGGCCGCGCTGGGTCGGACCGGGCGGGTGCAGGGGGGGCCGAGGGGGGGCCGAACTGTCCCGGGGGTCCCCCAGATCGTCCGGGGGAGTGGGGGATGGATGGCATGGTCAGGTATGCACTTGGTAAAGCAACTACCAATTAAATACTTGAACAAGTGCAAGGCTAAATTACTGCTTGTTTTGAATATTAAGCAGTTCAAATAAAATCATTATAGAATATTCTGAGTTGAAAGGGAATCACAAGGATCATCGAGTCCAGCTCCTGGCCCTGCACAGGACTGGCCTAAGAATTGCACCATGTGCCTGAGAGCATTGCCAAGAAGCTCTTGAACTCTGTCAGGCTTCCAACCCTATATAAGGGTTAGCTCTCCCCTCAGTCGGGGACAGCGCCCTTGACTCTGTACCTTCACGCATCCCTGTGTTAATAAACACCTACGGCAGAGCAAGAACCCCTCGCGCTGTCGTCGCCTCTCCTTTCACCGGGCTGCGGCAGTCTTGTAAGGGAACTCTTGTTTACCATGGATCTTCTTCCACGGGGTTACAGGGGATAATGGCTTTGGAGTCCACCCCTCTTTTCCTGGGGAAGTCCCTTCCCATGGGACAACAGTCCTTGACAGACCTCTCCGACATGGCTTTAGCATGGATCCCAGGTCTGGATCCCAACATCCTTACTCGAGCCAGCGTAAGGCTCGCTCTCTCTGCTCACAAATCTTCAGGAGCAGCAGTATGGATCCCTCACTTGGATTCCAAAATTACTCGAGCCGTCTTTGGCTCCGGCGTAAACCTCAGGGTTCTAAATCTTCCACAGGACTCTGCTTCACCTCAGGTCTCTTAGGAAGTCTCGGTTCTCTGGTCCATCCACAAACTCCTCTGGGAGCCGCATGGGGAGTCTCCTCACCCCAGCAATCTTTCACAGGTAGCAGGCTTTTATTTTTCAGTCTTTTCCTTGCTGAAGGGAGAGAGGGTGAAAGAGGGAGAGAAACAGCCCTCCCTCTTTCCAACTTTCCTTCTCTCTCCTGCTGCAGCTCTGGCCTTGAACATTTCATTCTCTCTTTGCTGGAATTCTTTTCCAGCAGTTTCTGTCTAAGTAGTCAGTCCTTCTCTAAAGTTTTTTTTTCTTCATTCACTTGCAAGAGACCTTGGCCCATTTCGGGGCCCGCTGCCGCCTCTCCTCCATGGCTGCCACTTTTAATTTCAACTACGTAACCCACCTTCTCTTCCGTTTCCTTAAATATGTAATTAGCAAAGACATCCTTAAGAGTTAGGATTGGCTTTTTTCTGTCTGGAAATCCACCTGGACAAAACCATTCTCAGCCCCAGGGGCTGGCTGGCTGGGCAAAACCACGACACTCACACCTGAAACACCATGGTGGGCCTTGAAAACCAGTCTTGTGACCCTTGTGACCCACAGTGCAGCCTAGGAAGGACTGAGTGGGACAAGGAGACTCATTTCCCAAACAGCTTCCCAGACACCTGGGCCAGAGAGCACAGAATTGAGTGGCTGTATTATATTCCCTCCCGTGCCTCAGGCTCTGGGAAGTTGAACGGAGTCATGGACCGTTCCAAACCACTCTGAAAGCAAAGGCTGGTGGGACCTTCAATCACTGCAACCTCCATTTCAAGAAGACCAACTGATGAATTTAACACCTGAGGCTCTACCAGTCCAGCTGGCCCTGCCCAATCAGAAGCCTTCCGTACCAAAGTGCCCGTGGTGCTTGTGAGAAACATGTTAGGAAAG
>NW_020955358.1:43124-78835 GCF_003031625.1 Empidonax traillii | reverse complement strand
ATAACACCAATGAGATAACATATTTAAGAAGGAAAAAAGAAGCTGTGCAGATGAAAATTGCATCCAGAAAAGAGAGTAGTGAGAACACGGGAACAACTCTACAGACACCAAGGTCGGTGGAGAAGGAGGGACAGGAGGTACACTGGAGCTGAGATTCCCCTGCAGCCCGTGGTGCAGACCATGGTGGAGCAGCTGTCCACTTGCAGCCCATGGAGGGCCACAGGAATATGGTGACGTTTTTCTAAATATATATTTCAGGAGTGCTGAGATCAACCTGCAGCCCATGGAGGAGACCCAGAGCAGGTGGATGTCAGAAGAAAGCTGTGACCCTGTGGGAAGCCCGTGCTGAAGTAGGGTCCTGGCAGGGACCTGCTGACCTGTGAAAAAGTGACCCATCTTGTAGCAGTTTGTGAAGAACTGTTGCCTATGGGATGGACTCAAGTTAGAGAAGTTCATGAAGGACTGACTCCCATGGAAGGGATTCCACACTGGAGCAGGGGAAGGACTCCTCTCTTTGAGCAGTGGTAGAAACAATCTGTGATGAACTGACCATAACCCCTATTCCCCATCTCCCTGCAATGCTGCGTGGAGAGGAGGTAGAAGTTGAGAAGGAAGAAGGAGTGGAGGGAATATGTTTTTAAGATTTATTTTACTTCTTATTATCCTGCTCTTATTTTGTTAGTAAGAAATTTAATTGATATTTCCATTTGGAATCTGTTTTGCCTGTGACAATGATAGGTGAGTGATCTCTCCTCTGTCTAGTTGCAGAGGAGAGTGATAGAGTGGCTTTAGCAGGTAACTGACATCCAGCCATGGTCAACCCACTACAACCTGCTACCGAAATCAACAAATAAAAGTTAATTAAAACTCCTAAGAACTTGGTACTGATAGATGTCCTATGTAGAAGATGGAAGTTGTTATGGAACTTCTGCAATGATAAATGTTCTTTCACAATTAGGGTCATAGAGAAAAGCAGGAGCATCAGTGTTAAAAGTTCTTTGTGTGAAAAATTAAGAGGTGCAAAGAAGAAAAATCAAGAGTAGACTCTCGAGGGATACAGTCAATCTGCAGATGACCACAGGCAATCAACTGTTTCATTTCAAAGGCTTAAAATAAAATTTTGAAAATCATTGGGAAACTCTAACCCTACACTAGACCATTGAGATACTGCTTTTCTTTTGGTGAATGCAAAATGATTCATACAAATCCTTACAATAAATCCCTAGAAATGTTAAATATTTTGCAGGAGTATCCCAAACCAGCCTGCGGAGGGTTATGAATAGGTAAAATTATTGCTCTGCTCTTAGCAAAACTGTGAGTACTATACTAGTGCTACTGCTACTCTGCTATGCTACATCTGCCATTAAATAAATAACTAAAATCCTTTACTTCTTTCCAAATGAACCAGTTCTAAGATTTCTGTGAAAAAGCCAAATAAGCAACAACAAAAAAGCTCCAAGAACACCAATATTTCCAAAGAGTTACCACTCTCAGATCCAAGGTGGAGTTAGAAAGAAGGCACAGATTTCACAGTGAGCTAGCATTGTGCTTGTGCCTGTGCTTTGTTGAGTGCTTTTCTGTCAAACTCCCCTGTTAGTGGGCACTGCTCTGTGGGGCAGGTTAACAGATCTTTGTCATCTCATTGCACAGCTGAGGTGCTGTGCCAAAAAGGCATTTAGTGTTCAGGTACAAAAGTTTAAAACTCTGTCATGTAGTGCTTCATGTTGTGTTGGAAGAAAAGAAATGGAATTGCACAGAAACTAAAAAATGTACCATTTTGTCTTCCTGTGTATTCATATAAGTGGTATAAAACAGTTTTATTTATACCTATTCTGAAGTGTTTTAGCACTTAAATATAAATCCTTCTAAGATAATTGGTGAATTCTAATAGATATGATGTTCAGATATATTTTTTTAAAATGACAATGCACTAACCATTTGAGCTTATTTGTGTAAAATGTTATGACATTGAAACAATCTGCTTAGCAGTAAATCAGAGGGAAAATACATCTGCCTGACTTTAATTCTATGGAATGGGGCTCCAAGAATTCAGGATCCATCAATCAGTATCTTACATTGCTACCTGAAGTGTCTTTAAAGACTTCTTAGATAATTTTTTGGCACTAAGCCTGTATTCAATATAATGCATCATCTGCAAACATGCAAATTACTTGGCTTCCAATGTGTCTCCTATAGAAGGTTTATTCTAATTAAATTTAAAGGCAGACTGGGGTTTTTTAATTAGAATGAATTATAAAAATGTTGCTGTTTATGGTAGCATTCTTTATGCTTTACAGTATAAAAATGCATTGTAATTTCTAAAATTACTTCAAACACTGGTAGCACATTTTATTTATGCCTCTGCAGTGCATTAAAACCATAAATGGTTGGTACCGTCACCAGAATGAGAAAGCTATAAAACTAGTTAAATTAGAATACATTAGAGTGTGAGAGTGCGTGTGCATGTATGGACGCATGCGCATAAGAGAGAGAAAGATACAAGATAAAAGATAGTAGCTGTATGTTGAAATTATTTTCTTACTTGAATGGACTATGCCATATTACATTTATTAAAATGTATTTGTGGAACATTAAACTTAAGACAAAGCTCCGGTAATTAAAATAAATTAAAAAATTGCCCAGGCTACCAATTAAGAACACTTCTTGTGCTTATATGGATTGAGGAGTGAATTCTGATTTCTCTTACATTGGTCAAATTCTGTCAAAGCCGGGGAGTCATTTGGTATTTCAACCTGGGTAATGAAAAGCAAACATTTAATAGGATCTTGTAACACTTTCTATCAGTTTATATACACATAACCATTGAAGTTCACTGTGTTTTTCTCTGTTACTTTTTATTATAAACAGATGCACCCATTTCAAGATGTTGAACAGCGCATGGTGTATTCAAATCATATTATCACAGAATTGCATACCTACAGTGACTAAAGGAGAAAAAAGGGAAAGGGTGTGGACTTTGTGGAAAGCAAACCTAAACAACAACCCTTCACCCTACTTTGGCAAAATCCATTAGTGGGAAGGTCTGTCTTCTATGCTGCTTGTACTCTACAACAGAGCCAGAGGGAAAATTCTTCTATAGCCATCCCTTTTTCTGTCAAGGGAAATAATGTGAATTGCTGGTAAGAAGTCATAGCATTGCACAGTTAGCTGCAATGGCTATAACACATTCCTCCAGAGGCATGGAACAGTTTTGTCATGAAAACTACAAAGAAACTGGAATCTGGTCCAAGGTGGACCTGTGAAGATAACCCAACTTAATTACAGTTTAGGTAGAAGAGAGTGGGTTTTAAGCTTGACTAACTGGCTTATATTAGAGTATGAACTCATGATGTGCTGTATTAGTTTTCCATTCTGCCATTTATATCTTGCCTCTTTTGTTCCTATCTATTACTCTCAATCTCAGAGAGCACACACACTGCAAGGTTATCACTTCACAAGACTGTAGATTTCTTCAATAATTTTTCATTACTCATTTGAATATTTTGCTCCTTGCTGTATTTTCAGCGTTGCTTCCATACTTCCCCTAGCATCTCTTGTAGGACTATGAAACAAATTCAGATTCCTAAATCCCCTCCTCAAGTTTTTTCCTGGGCTGTTTCACATGTTTTCCCTAAAGTTCTTTAATAGAAATAATGGCCAATATCTTCTTCTTTATGATGCAGCAGATCTCTGCCCTCTAACGGGAGTGTATTCTTTGTCACAGGGCTCAGTCTTCTCAGATGGCAGTCACAAATATAGAGCTAATTCTTCATGAAGGTGCTCTCATATACCTCATTGTTTTCTGCTCCTTACAAAATGATTTTCTCTCTGATCTTCCCCGTTCTCATTAGTAATTATATATTCAAAGCTAAAACCCTAGAAGACATGCTGTAGTAAGACATACTATGATATTCAGGCATTCAGTTCTACCCTGAGGCACGAGATAAGAGAGGAACCAACATATGACAGATGCAACATTGCTTATTGAAAGATTATTAGAGCACTGATAAACACTGTATGTAAGGCTGTGTAGAAGGGACAAGCAATCCTGAACTTTATCTAACCTCTTTTTTTAACTCCTTGCCAATTACTCTGTGCAAACTTTTGCTCAGGTAGGAGGCAGTGGGGAATGTAGTGCTCCAAGGCAGCCTTGGCTGCTGTGACCATGAGATGGTGGAGTTTGAGATCATCAGGGCAGTGAGAAGGGCATGCAACAAGCTAACTACCACGGACTTCAGGAGAGCAGACTTTGGCCTCTTCAAGGCCCCGTTAGAGTCCCATGGGATAGAGCCCTGGAAGACAGAGGGGCCCAGCAATGTTGGCTGAATTTCAAGGATCACCTCCTCCAAACTCAGGACCAGTGTATTCCAATAAGGAAGAAATCAGGCAAAAATGCCAGGAGGTTTCCATGGAAGGATAAGGAGCTGCTGTGCAAACTCAGAGCAGAAAAATAAATCCTTATTTGTGTTTGGACTCTACTAAATCACCAAGAAGACCTGTGGCATTCTGGAGGTCCTACTGCTCCCAGGTACAAAAGTAGCAATGTAAATGGAATTGAATGGTGCACTTCTGGGTTACAGTGCCACCAAGCAGCTCAGTGATCTGATCAGGATGGGACTGTGGAAACTTGCCCCTGTCTCTAATCTCAGTTTACCTCCCTCATTTCGACTAATATAAATTTCATTCCATGAACCTCATTGCCTTAATAATTTCCCCTTTTCTTTGAATTTATACATCTCAGAAAACAATTATCTTGTACAGTAAATGAAGGCTGTGTGTGCACAAGTATGCACAAGAGCTTAGTGCCACCATCACTGCTTAACAGTGAGTAGGATTTCCCTGCAGAAGAATCATGAGGCCCATTTGTCATAAGCTATTCCTTAGCTTAAGTAAAGGTTTGCCAAATCCAAAGGTGTGTCCAGATTTAACATCCTCCCTGGAGACTGGAGTTCAGTGCTTTCAAGTGACTGGGTAGGGTAGGTAAGAGTTTACTAGAACGTGTAGTGACAGGATGAGGGGGAAATTACTTCAGAGTGAAAGACAGTAGGTTTGGATTAGATATTAGGATGAAATCTTTAGTAGGAGGGTGGTGAGACACTGGAACAGGTTGCCCAGGGAGGTTGTGGGTGCCCCCTCCCTGGAAGTGTTCAAAGTCCTGTTGGATACCTTGAGTAACTTGGTCTAGTGAGAGGTATCCCTGGCAGGGGAGACTGGCACTGGATGATCTTTAAAGTCTCTTCCAACCCTTAACATTTTATGATTTTATGATTATGACTTAGAAACCATATTATTCAAACCCAAGTTATATACCTTTAAAAAACCCCACAAGGATTAAGATCTACTTTTGTTTTCTGTTAACTTTCATCTTCTGTTATGCTAGCAATTTTCTTTGTGATTATTACATTTATTTATTTATAAAACTTTCAGTTTAGTGTGTAATAAAAAATAATTTAAAAAGTTGCTTTGAAATCCAACAGGTCAGTAAACTGAAAGAGATTACTCAGAGATGTAATTGAAATGGATAGAGGATTGGAGAGAGTATAAGAAATGACAAAATTGCATGCTCGTATTACCAGGGTCTCAATTACCAGAGTACAATCACATTCCAAGACCTCAGTTATCAGAGTCTTCTTTCTCACTCTTGGAAACAAGAAATTCCCAGTGTTCAATGGCTTTTATTATGATAATTTTACTCAATTTTAAAAACTATTATCAAATTATTGGTGTTTCAACATTAAAACCAGTGCATAATATACGGCACCTCAGATGCACAAAGGTGGGCACAGAAATTGAAAGTATCTGAAAAGAGCCTCCTGCTCAAAGACGGAGCCCAAGAGGAGACATGGGAGTACAGATGATGTTGCCAGTGACCAAGAAGAGAGGATGAGAACATTTTTATTTTGCAATGGCTGCCAGGTGGACAATTATTGTTAATGACAATTTGTCTTTTGAAATTATTTTTTGTGCAGTAACCCAAAATGTTTAGCTTCCTTAAAAAAGTAAATTAATTGAAAGGCAAAAGTAAATACTGCCTTCCTGCATGCTTTAAAATGTCAGTGAAGTCTTTATTTCAGTATATGTAATATCTATCATCGGTTTGTTAAACTAAAGCTAACATAGGAAAGGATGGTATGCCCAGGAAGGGATGCTCAGAGATGTTTGTTACCATCAACAGAGTGAATAAATGTGTCTGAAAACCCAGCTGATAATAATTTTCATTTTTTGGCTTTTCAGCAAAAGCCATGAAGTTTTATTTCAGATTTTTATCATCTAACTTACTTACTTTTATTTTTCTCTTTCAATTTTTTCTTTAGTTCTAAGAATCTTTTCCTGTATAGAAGGAAAATAACCTTTTGTCAGTCAACACAACCTTATATATTACTTTTTGAAATAACAAGTTAAAATAATGTTCACTTAGAACAGAACCCCCACTCATTAGGAAGCATAAAAGGATTTTGCTGAAGTGTGAGCTTCCATCATTCTGTCACTTTGAAATTGTTGCGGGTTCACAGCTGGAATACAACAACCAAAAGTGTGTTGCTAAGTGAAAGGCGAAGGCAGGTAACAATTGCACAGAAACTTGCTACAAGTAATTTTTGGGGAAAAAGCTGCCAGCTATAAAATAACACCCCTCCCATATGTGTGTGTATATATATATATATATATATATATATATATATATATATATTTATATAAGAAAAAAAAAAAAAGAAAAAGGCAAACAAAACCCTCCCCTCCCAGACTGTCCATAATCTTGTGCTAAGTGATTATCTCCTAGTACTGCGAAAAACAAGAGATATTCCTAAATCAACTTCGAAAACAAAAAAAACCCCACCACAACAAGGAAGCTGGAATAGAGAATACAAAAGCATTGCCTTGAGTTATACATTTTACTGAGGCTGAACTGTCTATGTAAAGACTTGTAAGTAAGCATAAGTGATGTTAGCCTGCACATCTAGTACTTTAAAGTCTGCATTCAATAAATATGTGGTACAACAAAGTAAGAAATCTCATATTAATTGAGAGTGTTTATTTAGACACAATAATTTATAACCCTCACAAGTACGAGCAAAGAGGCATCTTAAATATATTTTCACTTGTTAACAGGATTACTGAGGTTGGTTGAGGCAATAGTCATTATAAATAATAATGATAGGACATTTTCAAGATACTTTTCCATATAACATCTACAAGTTTTATTTGGCCGGGTGACAAGGATACTAATCTGAAATAGTGTATGTTAATATTCCATTTATTTTTATTCCTGTGTCGTGTACTCTCAGTGTGATTTCAGAGCTGAAGCAAACAATTTCTATGTAGATATGTTGCTGTAATATTACTGCTGATTTGAGCATTAATCCAAGGGAGTTACATAATGACATGATGGTAATGAACAGTAAGAGAAGCCAACACCTCATTAACTTCCCCTCTTTGGGTTTTACATTGTGATCCTCATCTTTGCACTCAGTTGCCAAGACCAGAGGACATGAGCATCAAGGCGTGGTTCACATGAAGATTAGGCAGCAAAAATTACTGTTTGGGAAACCTCAGAAACCTACTGTTTGGAAAACCTTTGTGTGCTGCTGAATTTTACGTTCCATAAACATCTTTGTTTTCCATTCTAAAGACTCGCTGGTATCTAGAGTTTTGTATCTCTGTCTCCCTGGGAATACCTCATGGTTGGCATGTCTGAGGAAATGGTGCTTAGCTAATGTCAAAACTCCAATGAAATCCAGGTGCTGAAAGCCTTTAGATGTCACCTGAGGGGCTGGATCCTGTATGTACTTTTGCAGCAAATTTAACATACAGTGGTTTCCAGAATACAATCCTTATACAATTCTGCTTCATCTTTTCATGCTGTGCAGCTATATGTAGTTTTCTGATGCTGTGTGCAAAAATACAAGATAAAATGGCATTTTATCATGGATTTTTTCTTTTTCTCTCTATGATTTTTGTTAACATCTATGTTTCTATATGTGTCTTTTAAAAATGCACATATATTAAAAATTTTTTATCAGATTTCTCATTATTTCATTGTAGTTTATGCTTTGGATATCAAAATTAAATCAGAATGCAAAGAAAATACAGATATTCCTAACATTTAGATTCATTTAATGTTTTCAAATTCCAAGGAATAAATTAGGTGTAGAGATCCTTCAAGTTTCTCATCCTAAATTAATCCTCATATTTATGGGTCTTTTTAGGATCAGAATTTACAGTTAACAGGAATAAAGCTAGTATCTCTTTCTTCTCTGTGAATGAAGGAAGCTTTAAGAATACATCATTTATTTATTAAAGTGTCTACAAAGAAAAAGGCTGATAAGAAATGAAAAATGTTTAATTTATTAAAATGGATTTTCAGTACTTCCTATAAATGGCTCTATTCTTAATTTTACTATGTGTGCAAGTATGTTAATGTGGGATATGGAAGAATTTATGACCTTATTCCTTTAAATACCACAGACTAATGTGGATGTTTTCAACAGTGAGCCTCTTCTGCTTTGTGTGTTTAACAAAGGCCACTGACTTAACAAGGCACAATTCCAGCACACACATGCATGTAAAACCTATCTGATCCCCACTGTGGACTTATCTTTTCTCCAGCCTTTCAATGCAAAACCACCTATGCGAAGAAAGTTGGTATCTTTTCAATTTTTCAGGCTCAACATCCTTAGATTTAACGTTATATATTATACATATATACAAAACAATGAGTTATGGAGTTTAGTATCATTACACATAACTGCATTTAATGAATGCAAATAACTTGTATACTTGAGGTATATATACATATATATATATGTATGCATCCTTGTCCCTCATCTTTTAAAATTTCCTTTTTCTCTACTGTTATTTAATGATGGAAGAGGGCAATAGTAATTTATCATTATTCTTATGGAGTGCTGAGCATGAGAAGTCTGAATTCTGGTTATCTAGGTGTCAGATGGCCTATTAGTAATGATTGTTATTAATGATTTTTTTTTTTTGAAATTGCAGAATAAATAGAATGTTAAATAAAGACATTAATTTTTCATATTCTAGTCAGGAAATACAAAAATGAAAATTTGTCCTAATAGTTTCATGTCAAACCTATAGACTGTAACTACTTTTTAAAATATGTGTATAACCAAACATAGAAACAGTCTAAATTACTCACATGCAGAGAGATGCTTGTCTTGAGGTAAAAGAAGAAAATAGCTCCAGAACCCTAAGCTCCTATAAGCATATGGCTTCTGATTTTTTTTCCACTTTTATACACGTATTCACACATACATAAAAACAAGAAATAGTAAATTGGAGCATTCAGTCAACTTGTATCCAGTTTGCTTAGACAGGAAACCAAGATGACACTCGGACTGTTAGCTATTTGGTTACTAGAAGTCTTTTTTTGTTAACTTCTGATATAAAGACTATAACAGAAGAACTGTGCACTGTTTCTTTTTTTTTTTTTCCCTATTTGTTACTGTGAATGAACAACAAAAAAAACCTGTTTAAAAATGCATTATCGACATTTTCTCCCTCTTTCATATCTGACCTTCTCAGAGCCCGACAGGACCCAGAGACCTCTAAAATGCATGGGCTTCATCCCATCAGATAACCTGGATTTACTTGCAATGCTTTCGTCAATTCCTTGCTGCATTCATGGGTCAGTGAGTGCCTGCTGTTCATTTACACCACATTATTCATTTATGCTTTCTGCAAGTTGTCAGTGTTGGGGAAAGAGAGCTTGTTTTATGTAGCTATCAACTAAAACAGCATCTTGCTCACAAAAATTCATGACAAACTGTTAACTCAAATATATATATATATATATAAAGTAGAGCCAATATGTCATTAATTGTGCAGTTTGGACCCACTACATGACTGTGCTTTCATTGTGTAGAAAACAAGAGCTAAATTAACTCCTGAGGGTGCAAAACTACATTCACAGAAGTTCTGGTATCACAATAATTTGTTACATGTGGGAACAAAAGTGCTAATGTTGAAGCACAGTCATGAGTCATGTTTATACCCTTATAAAATTATACTGTAGATCAGCTAAAGCCACGGGAATTGCCAGATATATTGTTCTTCCAAATCCCTTTGGCTTTTCCATTTCTATTGACATCTGGGATTCTGGCTAGCTGCCCCAGAGGGCAGACAGGTATGGGATGAGGTAACTTGCTTCATAACTTTCAGTCTTTCCAGCATTTTTTGCTTCAGGGTTGTTCTTGCACTTATTCTAACCAAACTCAGACAAATAATTTGGGGCAAAAGCATTTGTGGCGTAACTTACCAGCTAAAGGGGACTTGAAAGTATGGATTGTACGGAATAATTGATTTTGATATTTATTTCATCTGCTCAATCTATATATAGTTTTTGTTTTTAAATGGGGCCCCATGAGCTTTTGTCCAGTCTTGCTATGCACTTATTAGTATCTCACTCCAATAGCCTCTGAATGCAATCACTAACTTCACATTTGAAATAAATATAGATGCCTCAAAGGTAATAACACTGCTACAACTTAAAGCACGATTGCCTGCTGTCTGCAAGAGAGGAGACACAAATGAGAGTCTGTTGAGGGAAAGGAATGAAGAGCTCAGTTGTGGCATGCTCTCAAAAGCTGCTCAGCCAGTCTTGACTAGTAATAGCATAGCAATGACATTGTGTCTCTTTCTGAGTTAGGACACAGTAGTGATTATTATGGGAAAAAGGATGTTCAGAAAAAGACCCAGCCTATAGGAAATCAAGTTTCATGCTCACCTTTCAGTGCAACTCAATTTTTAATTTATTTATTTGTTTATGGTTTTGTTTTCCCATCAGCTCTCTGTCCTTTGACTTCTCTAGAATTATATTAGCCCTCTAAAGCATATTCTGATACTTAAATGACTGGAAATTATGGGAATGGACTGCATGAAACACATCTGAAATACATCATTTTGAGTGATGCATAGATTGACCAGTCTAATATTCTTTTAAAGAATATTCTTGAATGGTTAAAATTTTCATAGTTTTTGATCAGACTTCCATTAATGCCACTTCTTTTCTAGTCTCACTCTGTGTAGTCACACACAGAAAACACAACTGCAGCAGCAGAGAAAAAAAGTAATTTCAGGCAGCTGTGCTCCCTTCATGAATGTGTCCTGGAAGTGTCAGTCTGTTTAGTTTATGGTGTGTTGAGATAAAGTCATAGTATACTAAAAGAACAATAGGGCATGACAGCACTGCACTGATTTCTGACTCATCTGAAAGTTGATGTCATTATTCAGTGTTGGCCTGATTATATATAGTACAGAAATTCATCACCATGTGAATAAGTAGGCTGATCACAAAAGATCTTTGGGGTTTTTGTGGTTCGATTTGGTTTTGTACGTTCATTGAGGTTTTTTTCTTTTGTGGTGGTTTTTGTTTGTGTGTTTGTTTGTTTTTAGTGGGGGTTTCTCTTCTCTACCCCCAAAATATTGTCATAATTAATCTCTAAGAATTTAGATTTTCCTAAAATATATTTTCTCAGACATTGGTAAACACATTTACTCATGAGACTCCATGAGTGTTAGTCTTTGTCTTGAGATTAGACAATTAAGGATCTAAGACAGGTGTACAAGCAATATAAGGTAGGTTTAGACAGCTCAGAACGTGAATGAAAGCTAAAAACATATTTTAAAAATAGTTTATTGCTGATGTTCTGTGATTCCATCAGAACTTCAGTGGTGACTATTGAACTGTTCCAGTAACTTGTCCACCTCTGGTGAACAGCCTTTAATGTTAACAGGCTATAGTCATGTTTCTGGGTTTTATGTATTATTTTGCTTGTTCTCATTATGAATGTATTCTTAATGCATTCTAGCAAATTATTTAACAGAGAAGAACATTCAGGGAGATTGCAAAGTTTCTGTGAATACCGAGTATTTGCAAAAAAAAGCATTTTCAATTTCAATGAAGTTTTTTTGTGAGATATATGAGTAGGCACAAGCATAAGTATATGCGTGGACTATGGGTGAACTACAGATTGATCCAATAATTCGGTTTAAGTCCTGTAAGAGCAACTCATCTCAGGACTATCTACTACAATCTAAACTATGCTCCTAGGCATTGTAGCCAGCTGCACCTGTGTCTTGTTCAAATATTTAAAATTTAATAACTCACTCACATAAATAAATGCTCACTAAAAAAACTAAAAGGTTGAGGAAAGAGCTATTAAAATTGTGTGGTCCATTCATTTGCTTTTTTTCCCCCCATAATCAGTGTCTAATGTGCTTTTCAATGAAGACATAATTTCTGTAACCACCATCACAAAACTTAAAACAAAATCATTACACTTTACAGTATCACCATTAAAAGAAGGTATTACAATTACAATTTTATTACAATATGGATGAAATTTGCACTTGTTATTGCTCTTCTAAACATGAGAGCTATACCTTTAGAAGTCTGAATTTTTTTCCTGAAAAATAGTCCTCAGAAAAGGTCATTGAAGCTCCCAGGTGCCATAATTTACAATTCTTCAGACGCAAAGAATTTTCCAAATTTAACTACTTCCTAGCGTGTTGTGTTGCTTGTATATTAAAGGAAAAGAGAGAATGGATAAACCAAAAAACATTCCAACAAGATACAGTAGTTCTATTTTTCTACTGCAAAAATAATTTCAGGCAATTTTAAAATAATTAATAAAAAAACCAAAACCGCCAAACCCCTTTTTTACTTTCTAGAACTTTTATAGTTGGAGAGAAGTCAAGGGAGTAATTTTTTTGGTTTCCATTCTCCAAGAGTCAAAGCAGCTGTGCTGTTGATGATCAGCATCACAGAGAGAGACTCTCAATATGTTGAAATTTGTGACCTTCTCAGTAGAATACTGTTAAGAAGCTCTTTGTTGCTTCAGGTTATTTCCAGTTCATTTCTCCTTCGATATGAGCTTTTCAAGGCATTTAATAGACTCAGTTCTAAATACAGAAGTCAGGTTACAGTTCAGCACCACATGGTCACTCTCTTGAAAGGATAATTGCTAAAGAAGGATGGTAATCCCTATAGCACCAGATCATGAAATGGAACTTCACCCTTCCCTGAAGTAGTTGTTCTAGTCATAGCATTCAGTGCCTTGTACTTGGTTTATGTTCTCCCTGACTGGAGGTCTTTTCATGCTATAAAATCCGCATCACTAAAACTATTGTTCATTGATGCAATCATGAAGAAAAAAACAAGTATAAACACCACAGAACATTGTTTCCAGCTCAGTGATCCAACGCTGACTAACTGAATATAACTTGACAAGTCATGCTGTCTCTGCTCAAACCAAATAGTTTCACACAAAGCAATCAAAAAGTTTTCTCTATCTCAAATATGCAATTTCAATCCTCAGAAAAATTAAATATGCATATTTCAGTCCAAGTAACTTTCAGAATAGGTCCTGAGGCTTTGAATAGAGTGCTCCTGGTTGAAAACTTTCAAAAATATAATGTGTGTATGTACTTAATTTTAGAAAGATTCTAAAAGAAACAAATGTCATCAGGAAATTATGCTCAGTTGAAAGGTAAGATCCTCCATGGGAACTCTGGGAAGCTGCTTCACTAAGCAGCAGTGGCTGTAGCAATTGAGCTACCCTTGTAGATGTAGGTGCAATACTTCAGTTATGGCTTAGAAAGGGTTCAGAGATAGGAAGAAAAAATAACACTCATGAAGAGAGGGAGGATGGAAATATTTCTGCAGATTTCTTAGATGATAATTTAGTTTAATTCCAGATGCATTTTAGGAGAATTCATTGAGGTCTGATATGAACAGCATGAATAAGTATTTAACAGTCTATGGCAATTTTGTTACCAATTTTATAATATTTATGTATTGCAAAATCTAATGCAATAAATAACTCAGTTAACAAAACACTTTCTTTGGGAACTTTAATGCATTTAGTTATTTTCAGGGAGATCATCCTTCGTGTAGAGCTGACATCCTGAAGGAATACAGTTTGCTAGATGTATGCCAAACTTTTAGACAAACAAAAATTAATATTAATGTTGATTTGTCAAAATATCCTGAAAAGCTGTGCAATAATGTCTGATTTATCTTTTAATGCTGCAACAATAAACAAAACATTGGAATGAAGAAAGGAATGCACTTAATGTACAAAATGGTAGAATTCAAATATATTGGCAAATTATGCTTCCTTGTAATTAAATTAATTGCTTCCCTAAACAATAAAATTACTTTAAAATGGATTATTGTAGCACACATCAAATAATTAATCACACTCCCTGTCCCTTTGCCCATTTGCACTCATTTCCCTTTGATGTTAATAGGAACTTTGTTTAGAAAATAAACCCAAGAGCAGACAGTTAATGTGGAATTGTGCAGCATTTCAAAATGACACCGATAATTTTTCTGTGGTATGGAACACTCACTAAATATTGCTAAAGCAGATCTTGGACTGTCTTTGAAACAGACATGACCTGAGGTTTACAAGAAATGACTACCATTTCCAGAAAGTGAGAAAATATCCAATTATTAAACCATTCACACTTTTTGTTTGTTCTATTTTTGTTCATAACTAGGAATGAACCTTGCAGTAAGAAATCTTTCAAGTACTTCTGAAAAATGATAGACAAGCTTTCAGCATTTAAGCAGCTTTTCTTTAAAATATGGTAGAATATAAACTTTGTATATTATGCTTTTACATAATTTTCACAGGGACACCAAAGATAGAAGTGATAGCTCCAAATAAAACTGAAATTTGAAAATTAATGCTTCAGGTCATTAGCTAAGAGGTATATGTTTTGTAGGTGTAATGAAGCTATTTAAGCTAAATTTATAAAACCCCCACCATTTATGTGAGGATGATTTCTTATTGCTTTCTCTCATGATCACTGCTACAGTGTACAAATTTAGCCTTTCTGTTAAATAGTTCATGCCAGAAAAGAACTCATATCTGGAAGACTTTGTGCCAAGCCAAGACCTGTGTTAATGATAAAATCAGTAATTATACCAGTCTCTAAGAAAAAGACTCAGTTTATGAGACTTACATTCCAGGTATTTCTTGATTCAACAAATCTTTTATACCTATATTTTCCATGGAAGTATGAGTGGAAAGATATAATTAAATCTGAGGTACTTTTCAGCTAATAACTTTCATCGAAACTCCATGACAGAGACTCATAGAACTATATTGAGAGTGGGAAACTGTTTATGACTATCACATACTGCAGAACTTATCCCTGTGCACAGGTCGTGTCTGATTCTCTCAACAGCAAAAAACAAAAATTAGTTGTCAACCAGTCCTGCTGTCCAAAGTGAGACTGCTGTACTTCTAGGTTGCCTCCACAAAAGTAATTAGTGTTGAGTTCACTGATATTAAACTGAGAGTAGAACAATGGTCTGTGTTGGTTTTGTGGGTTTCTTTTGAACATGTCTTCATTGCTCTCAAATTTTAGCTAAAACTGAATTTAAGTTTTTACGGAAGATCATAAGGTTTGATTTTGCAGGGCTGAAGCAAATGGGAGCTTTGAGTTTGAAGGACATGGATAGACTCAGATCCTCTTGTAGATAAGAGACATGCCCAAAATACCAAATGCTAAGTCATTCAAAATCATTGTATAACTTGGAATCTTTCATGATTATATTCCTGGACTGTAATATTGGGAAAGATGAGGTAGAGAAGCCTTCCAAGGAAATAAAAATCTGCAAGGTGAAATTCCTGCATATGCATACACAGCAGTCAAATAAACCAGTCACTTAAAATTATCTATTGTGCTTTTGTCTGAATTCTGACCTGAAGACCAGTACATAGGGAAGAAGTCAGATATCTGCGTTGTACCACCACTGCTTTCTCAACAACCTTATCTCAGGAAAGATTTTAAAAAAAGAAAAGCACAGCTGTGAATAAAATGACAGATACTTTACTTCTCTGTCTCAAAAGTGCATTTTAATCTTCTTCAAACACTGATCCATCTGTTGAAATACCATCAACATCCTGATTCTGCTGGAAAACTTTCAGGGTACTGATTTGGTACTTTGGGATAAACTAGATTAAAAAATACCTTTAAATACCACATGCTCTAATATAACCTAAATATGGTATCCCCTCCCCCTGCTGACTGCCCCGATGAAGCTAAGGATGAGAAAGGCAAATCTTTAAGAAAATACCAAAATCTAGTTAAGTGAGACATATGTTGAAAATAGAACTTGTTTCTACAGTAATGGTCTAAAGCACTACAGAGCACCTAAAGTAAGATGTAGGGCAAAATAGCCAAAGGCAAAAAATGACTGTGTTTTGGATTAACCCTGTAAAAGCTTTTCTGTAAAAGGTTCCTTGAAACTGTGGAGGACTGAGAACACACTGACCCTCATGAGAAACTGATTATTTTGCAGAACTAACCATGGAAGATTTTGTTAGATTAATTTACTCTGAAGGCAGCTGTGTGTGGAGTACAGGCAATTCTTCTATTCCAGACTGAAATAAAAAATTATCTGCAGACAGTTTTATATTAAGAAAATTAGCATTCGAAAATATTATTTTTTAGTTTTGCATGACTGAGCAGATTGTTTTTGATTGCTGTTAGCCTAAGTTACATGTGTGCTCTTTGTAAAATAATTCTGTTAATCTTTAGGCTTGAAAAGCACTGCAGTGATTGCTTTTCTCATGAAGACAATATCTGTTTTGCTTCTTTCAACTCCAAAAATCCATTTTCATCTTTGCTTGAGCTGTTGCTTTGTACACTCGCTATGCAAACGGTAAGTCAGCCATAAATGCACCAGTCCACTTTTAAATACATGCTTGTAAAAGTATGTCTCTATTTGTGGGTGAACAGTAATTTGTGAGTGTGTGTGAATATAATGAAACCTTCAGATTTCATTTTCTAGCCACCTGACTGTGTAACGTGACCACATGACACAGACAAAACCACAACTGCTCCCCGCTCTGTGAGCTATTTATGAGTCTTAATGCATGTTAATTCAGTTGAGTATTTTCCTTTTCATGCTTTGCTGAAATGCAAGAGAAGGCCTGATTTACATTCAATGCTTGGCAAATAGAGACATAGAGCAGTAGTAGGGAAAATAATAATATTTTCTTTTTCTAATAGAGTTATAAACTAGTCAAATCAAATTCCACACAATGCAGTATCTTTAGAGCTTTTTACCAGAAACTGCTGGCTAAAACAACCAGATGACACAGGCCAGAAATAAAAATACATATTAATTTTTCAATAGAAAATTTAACGTTAGAATTGTAAAACCTAAACCAGATGCTTGAGTAAGTAATAAAATTGAAAAATTTTGGGAAATAATCACCAACTTCTGATGAAAAATATTTTAGGCCATCTGTAACTTAATCTAAGAATCATGTGTATGAAAATACGTAGTCCATACAAATAGATTAGTCTGACAGGGATAAGATACAAGACACCAGCAGTAAATGATTGTTGTGGTTTCACAAAATGGACATGCTCACCTCAGGGCTCCACATGGAGCCTCAAAATGTGTTTTATTAGTTAAGATGATGGTATGATGGTAGGTGTCAGTAACTTTTATTTCCCATTTTAAAAATTATTAATAATAGAAACTTTTTTAAATAGAATAAAGATAGCAATTCATAAATCTCAAGTGTTCTGTTTTTGTATACACTTCTGTCCTCTTTATCTCCTCAGATTCAATAACAGAATGTTGTAAACTGCCAGAGGGAAGCAAGTTTTCCTAATCTCGATTACCAATAATGCAAATCTGTGTTAACTGAAATATAAATAAATTGACTATTAGAAGTTTTTGGTTCTACTAATTCCATATCACAGAGGTGTGTATGTCTACTGAGTCATGCTAATTCATATATTCAGGTGCACTGCTGTTCTCTCATCAAAGGCAAATTTTGTCCATATTTGAAGGAGAATACTGCTCTACAACAGTTCTACTTGCATTGAGAGAAAAAGGATGTTTTATCTTAGTTACATTATTTATGTGAGTGTACCATGGTTTTGTGTTTACTCATTTTTAAGAGAACCACAAAATGCAGAGGAATGCAGGAGAATGACTATACTTTTCTAATTCAATTTCACAGCCTTCAGCTCACTATTGTCAAGTTTTAGATGTCAGACCACCCAGTTTTATATCACTTCTCCCTTCTCGTTTATAATGTCAGGCATCCTGAATTTAGCTACGGAGTTTTAGTGCTGTTCCTGAACTGCATCTTGAAGGAACCTTAGTTCAGTGTCTTCTTCACTGTTATATTTGTATGGTCATGGAATGCAAATTGGTAGAGAATTTTTTTTTTTATGAGATGAATCTGACCTAAATACAAAAAACCCAACATCAGGTTAGCTTGCCTCTCCAAAGGCTGAACAGAAGGTTAAGTGCTACGCCTCAGGTTTTGTTCACACTATAAATAACGGAAGGTGTATATCAAAAGGGCATTGCCTGGTACCTAAAAGAAATTTGCTCTACAGGAAATACAGCTGAAGTTTTTACTACACTGCCGATACCCACTGATAACCCTTACTTGTGTTTGGACTCTGCTAAATCATTGAGAAGACCTATGCCATTTGTGAGGTTCCACTGCTCCCAGGTACATAAGAAGCAACATAAACAGAACTGAAAGGTGCACTTCTGGGTTGTAGTGCCACCAAGCAGCTCAGTGATCTGATCAGGATGGGACTGTGGAAACTTGCCCCTGTCTCTAATCTCAGTTTACCTCCCTCATTTCGACTAATATAAATTTCATTCCATGACCCTCATTGCCTTAATAATTTCCCTTTTCTTTGAATTTATACATCTCAGAAAACAATTATCTTGTACAGTAAATGAAGGCTATGTGTGCACAAGTATGCACAAGAGCTTAGTGCCACCATCACTGCTTAACAGTGAGTAGGATTTCCCTGCAGAAGAATCATGAGGCCCATTTGTCATAAGCTACTCCTTAGCTTAAGTAAAGGTTTGCCAAATCCAAAGGTGTGTCCAGATTTAACATCCTCCCTGGAGACTGGAGTTCAGTGCTTTCAAGTGACTGGGTAGGGTAGGTAAGAGTTTACTAGAACGTGTAGTGACAGGATGAGGGGGAAATTACTTCAGAGTGAAAGACAGTTGGTTTGGATTAGATATTAGGATGAAATCTTTAGTATGAGAGTGGTGAGACACTGGAACAGGTTGCCCAGGGAGGTTGTGGGTGCCCCCTCCCTGGAAGTGTTCAAGGCAAGGTTGGATGGAGCTCTGAGAAACCTGATCTGGTGAAAGGTGTCCCTGTCTATGGCAGGGGAATTGGAACTAGATGATCTTTAAAGTCCCTTCCAGCCCAGACCATTATATGATTCCATGACCTAGGAAAGTCTGAATTCTAAATTCACCCTTGGTATCACAATTCTTCTGTGCTATTGACATGTCTGTTCAAACTAGGTTTTCCTCT
Source organism: Empidonax traillii (assembly GCF_003031625.1). NCBI lineage: Eukaryota > Metazoa > Chordata > Aves > Passeriformes > Tyrannidae > Empidonax > Empidonax traillii. The sequence continues at coordinate 59,480 of NW_020955358.1, read as the reverse complement.
CAGTTTTCTTTGACTATATAGTAGAGGAAGATACATGAAATAATGCCCTCCAATGTCATCAGCCTTGAGTTGAATATGGCTGGGTAGGATATTAGCCTTTATATTCAGAAAATCATCTTTTCCCTATATTCCTAATTTGAGCAGTTATGATATTCCTACTTACTTTCCTTTCTCTTGTTAACACCCACTGGTGATATGGTGATGAAGTCATAAAGGTGTTAGGATACCCTGTCTGCTAAGGAAGATTTGGAAATGACATCTCTCTTATCTCCAGATAACTGATCTTACTTGTACCTGTCTGATTTATGGCACAATTCTCTCTTACAAAATTTCCAACTGTCTTCCTCAGTTTTGTATTTTGGGAAAAGTAAGTAAACACATGAATAGGTTATCAGTAATAAAAGTAGTAATAACAGTAATAACACATCAGTAATACATCGGGCAGAATTAAGTATTTTTAAAGCACTTAGAAGGTAAAACAAACTACGTAAGTGCTAAGTATGCTAATTCAAGGAGTTTTGGGGACGTTTTTCACCCTTTCTTGGAATAGTTTGTATTACTAAAAAAAAAAATAAAATTGCTGAATATATTTACCCAAACTTTTAAGAATTTTTATCATTGTTTTATGGATTGTTTTTAATAACTTGCTTTAGTTTTATGAGGTATGGCACCTGCCAAGGTACTTTGCTGCCCTATTAGGGTTTCTCACACAAACACCAGACATGCTAGTGGGACCTAACTGTGCAATAAGACTGTGGGCTCTTTTATTAAACTGACCTCACACAGGAAAACCTGCTTAAAAAGTGACATAATGATTTTGGCTGTTGTTTTGTCTTTTCTCATTACAAAAGCAATTACTCCCCAAATACATACAGATTCATTGTGGTCACTCCATGGAGCTAAACACTAACTCTGTAATACTCAGATAGAGAATCAGAGAGTGAAGTCAGGCTAATTAAATTGGCCCAGCCACTTTAGCAAGCAAATTGGGCCAAGTTAATTGGCACAGAGTGAGATAAGGAAATTCAGGCACTATTCTGTGAAATACTGTTTTAATTATATGTAAAAAAGAATGTTGCCCTTAATTTCAAATTTCTTAATTAGGAACATGAATAAGTAGCAATAATAATCTTTGCAGTCTACAAATATAAAAATGTCAGATGAAGTTTGTTTTGGCCAAGTCTGCTAATGAATGAGCAAAGATGACTACAATTATTAATACCTATATTTGTCCTACATTGAGACCTATAGCCCCAGAGGAAAGGTTAATAGGGCAGGTATGCATCAAAAGGAAGATAAATCTGTTGTAGACAGTGTAAGAAACACTGTAGTGGAAGGATTCACTTGCAGTAAGATGTTTTAACACTCAGAGAAAATAATATCTACGCTAGAAGCAATGCATTTTTCAATACAATTCTAGTTTCAGTTTAACTGCAAGTGAACGCTTTGGGATTTGATTTGGGTTCATATTCAAAAAACTAAAAATGCTCTTTCAAGTTTAGCTTTGGTGTAAGAAAAATAACAGTTCAGAGCGGTTTCAGTTGTCTTTGATTATAACAAAGTTTGGAGCAGCTGGTGTAACTGCATAAAGTCAGTAGTTCTGTCACATTTTTTGGCAGCTGAATTTTCCTCCACTATTGCTTGGTTTTGAAAGGAGCAGACTACATTACATACATGATATTCAGCATACAAATACAATCAAATAATTTACATTTCCCACTTTGGGAAAAATAGAGTTAATAACTTTATACTCCACTCTGTGGTATATGCCAAGAAATCCTGGGGAGTTGTACCATTTCTAGTCTATCCATTCGTGTCACGCCCTGCACTAAGTGACTGATTTCTGTATTAATAGGTGTTAAGGTTTTTCCTGTGGGAAATTTGTGGTTTCTTGAGCTTGTGCTTTTACTGGCAAAACAACCAATTACTATATTGTGGGCCAGAAACAGCTGAGTGAAACTGGTGATGACTACTTTAGCTGCAAGTGAAAGCAAGATCAAAATGTTCTGTACAATTCGGAAACAGAACACTTTTAAACTTCTCCAATAATTATTCTCCATCTCTTAAAGGGAATACTAAGAAGATATACAGTGAAAGGGTGTCAAGGATATGGAAGTGAACAAGATAAAAGAGTGTTACAACTAATGTAAGTGTGAAAATTGTCCATATGCTCTCCACGTCCTAGAAGCTTAAAAAACAAGACCATATTCTACAACAGCTCCAATTAAAGGACACCGTTTAGAGAAAAAGGCAGAAGGATTATACATATCCCACGTTTTGATAAACAAAACTATATTCAGTTTGTTATAAAGTTAGTTTGGTCTAAATAGATTCAAGTATTGACTACTGTGGCAAATTCATGATCAGAAAAGACACCTATTTGGTCTCACAAGCCAGACTGTATATAACACACAAACACATGTAATAAATAACTGAAAAAAAAATAAATAAATTACTGAAAAACATGGAGGAAATGTTGATTAACTAAAAAAAAAAGTTACTGTGAACATGCAATTCTGTAAACCTTAAACAAATGAATTCTTGTTTTACTATCATGTTAAGGGAAGACAAAGTAACAAATACAGGACTTTACATACTGCATCTTAAGACAGTTGAATTTTGCCAGAAAACCACATTTTTATATCTTGTGCATTGGAAAAAAATATTAAGAGACTAAAGAATAATGGCTCACCTCCTAACAAAACTAATAATAAGGCAGCACTCAGTTTTCTGTTCCAGAGGACATCTGAAAGCAGTTGAAAACTTACGGTCACAGCTGTGGTTTACTCATCTTCTTCATGGCTGTGTGCTGCAATATGGGGACAGTGACAACACCTAGGCCCATCTCATTGCATCTCTAGCACAAAGGCTTTGTGTGGACAGTTTTGGGGACACAGTTTCCGTTAACAGCATCATCACACTCTGCCTCTTCCCCCTGTTTGACTTCTTGCCCTGCTCCATCATAAAGATAGAGTAGCCAAAAATCTCAAGCTGACTGTGGCTAGAGATTACTCCTTTGCTAAGATACCACTTCAACATTATTAACAGCACAAAATAAGACAAGCAAGGAGGAGAAACTGGATCAAATATTTTGGAATTACATCAACACAGGCATAAATATATACATATATATACACATATGTGTGTATTCTTATATGAGGAGGCTGTATGTGTAAATATAAATGGAATTTAAACTTAATTATACAAATGTAGACATTTATCTGTTTAAATGCATTTATAGATATATGCAAACATTTTTTATTTTCTTGCATCCAGAATAGAAAAAATAAGTACTATGGGTATTTTCAGACTTTTGTGAACAGTATAACTGACCTTTTAGTAGCAAATTTCAGTTCTGAGCACAAATCATGGCAAAAAAATCCAGAAAAATAGGAGTTTATGATGTAAGGAGTTTATGACCTTCCCTGTAACATGAAAGCGATAAGACTAGTACTGTAGAGAGGCTGATAAAAGACAAATTATTTTTAAACTGTCTCTGAAGTAATTTTAAGAACAACGCCATGTATACAAATGCCTGCTATAAGAAAATAGATTAACTTTACTTTAGAGAAGCAATGTTTTGGTGCTACAGTGAAGTCATGAAATCTGTCATTCCCGTAACATGGGCCTTTGTAAAAAGGTGTCTTCGATGTACTCTAGAAAGTTGTTGCTTTTCTTTTGAAATGCTGCTAACAAGGGTAGAAGGAAATTGAGTAGGGAGAAGCTGTAATCATTTTAAATGCTAATGTAACATAGTAGCATACTTATATGCTTAATTTATTAATTTATGTTTGTTTTAATTGAGACAGCATTCTGATTATCCTTTCAAGGTACAATGAGATTTGATTTTATATCTATTGCAATAGAAGCTATGGCTTTTTAAATTACATATTAGCAAAAAGTCTTGGAATTTAACCTCTTACAAGGAAAAGGAGGCAGAACAAGTCACTGCCAGAGGTAGTCTAGCTGTACTGTGGGCATATCCTGCCTCAGTGCAGAGGAATGAGTAAGACTGCCATTTCAAGTTGCTGCCAGCTTCCTCTCACCTGTTTCTCTGAAGCAGGAGGAACTGTAGCTTAGGAACCTGTACAAAATTATGGACAGAAATCAACATTTTTAAAACAAATGTTGCAAGACAATCTGAAATTAAAGAAAGTATCTCTGCCCTCTTCCCTCCTCTAATTATGTCACTTAGAAAGATCTCTTTTTTTAAAAAAAAGAAGTACTTCTCATGTATGCAGAAAACAGATTTTAATGTAAAAGATTTCTTTCAGACACAGTAACTCTTTGAGAAGATGTTTTTTAAAGACCAATAGCAGTGTAACTCTGTTTTACCAGTACATAAACATAATTTAAAACAGTAATCTAAACTCCAGGTGTTTTGTGGCTGATGACAATTTTTCTGAACGCAGAAAATAAGAGGCAATAAACTTTGTCACAGTGGTTAAAATGTGTACTGTTAATTTTGTGGTTTTTTTTTGTTTTTTTTTTTTTTTTCCCCCCGGTCTTATGCTTTTCCTCAGTAATGTGTCTAATTTCCTTGGATAATGTTCTAATGGCACTAACATCCACAGTAGATTTACTTTATTTCCCTGCTTTTTGCTGAGACTTCTATGGTGTAATGAAAGCATTTATTTCAGTGTCCCCAGAGACCTGCTTTAAATGGACCTGTTAGCCAGAGCTTTATTATGGACAAAGGCTAAATGAGTATAATCTAGAAATCTTTATTCATTACTATTGCTTTAGCTTCACATTCAGCTGAAAAGCCACATAATTATAATAATTTATATGTATCTGGAATAAGGCACGGAAGCATTTTGAAGAATATTCTTTTTCTGCACAATTCAGTCCAGGCAGCATCCTGGCTCTGGGAAATTAAATACAGAGGCTATGATAAGAAGATTCTTTGGGGCCCTCTCACGACACATAAGGCTTTCTTTTCTAGGCAGGAGGGCTTGTCAGGCTCTGAGTGGCCCCATGCGGTGCAGGGTCACTGGGGCAGGTGGGAAACAGAAGAGCACTCAATTTTCTCCATGTTGCAGTGTGCGTGAGAGTAGGGAAGAAGCTTCCTCCTGATAAGATATAGCAGCCCATTAGAGTCCTCTGAAGAGTTATATTTACCCTCTGAGCTCTTCTTGGGATACTGTAGCTGGAAACCAAAAGTACCCAGAACTGTGTCCACAGACACAAGTATTCACACAAAGACCCCCAATTGCTGTAGATGGGGGTGCATGGACAGAATTACTTTGAAATAAAATTCTAACCCTCCTCTGCCTGCACAGCGCAACTCCTGGTATGCCACCTGCCAACACTGAAACTGTGAATTTCTGTTCTATTCCTCCTCCCCAAACTGCGGAACAACTTGTGTTCCCTTTGAAGTTTCAAAACTTTTATTGAAAAAGCACAGTGAAAGGATCAGAATACTTCACAAAATGATAAGAATATTTGCTAGACATATTCACCAAAACTGCAATTCTTTCATTTGAAATTATCGGGCATTGGAATGGGCTGCCCAGGGAGGTGGTGGATTCTCCATCCCTGGAGGTATTTAAGAAAAGACCGGATGTGGCATTTAGTGCCATGGTCTAGTAACTGTGGTGGTAGTGGGTCAAGGGTTGGACTTGATGATCTCAGAGGTCCTTTCCAACCCATCTGATTCTATGATGCCATGAAACATAATCAGCATAGGCCAATAAGATACTGATCTCAGTCTTTCCAATTGGTTTTCTGTCATCTCCATTTGGTCCATCAGGATCTGTCCCATCTATCCCTCTCCTGTTAGTTTTGTTTCTCTGGTAGTTGCTTTACAGTTTGCCTAATGCTGTCTCCCTCATTCTGTGACTGAAAAAAATATTTCTAAACTAAGACAGGGTGGGTACCTTTCCCACTTCCCCTACCCAGGCCTGTCCAGCCCAGTGCATGCATTTCAGGACGTGGAGAAGAAAGCTTTGCTCCTCACTTACAGCCTTGTTTAGAAATGACATTTTAGCTGGCAGAAACAGAGACAGCAGGGACCAAAGTCTGACTGTCACTCCAGATGAACAACGCTCGGTGGTGTGTGAGAGAGAAGAGCCTCTCAAGCCTTGACTATTGCAACACCCACACACAGTCCAACTGTGCTGGCAGTTCTGAAACTCTCCAGGCTAACCCTCTGGTGTCCAAACACAGACAGCAGGATGTCATCAGTAAGATGAAGACCTGCTGCTCAAACATGGAGTCTTTAGCCTTTTCCAGTTTATCTGGTTTTATGTGATGCATTCAGGACCTGTTATCATCTGAGAAAGTAGTAGAGATCCCAAGGCTTGGGATCTGTTTCCTAAAGGAGAAGCCATGGATTGTGAGCAGTGCTCCAGATATGAACACTTCTTAAGTAGAAGGGCATACAAAATTGGCTCAGGTTGTTCCTAGTGATACTACTAACACAGAAATGAGAACAAGAATGCTGTAATGATTTTTTCCCATCTTTGTATTTTTGACTCACAGAGCAGAACTTTAAGTGCTGCTTGGATGAACCAGACACCAAAAACCTCCTTTACCCCCAGGAATGCCTCCAGAAGAAAGCTTTACGCTGATTTTTTTTAAAGAGATAAATCCCAGCTTAGGAAAACATTGTCACTTGAAAAATCTTTGAGAAAGTGAAGCAAATTTAGACCAAATGACTTGGAAAGAAAAAAAAAAAAAGAGTGCATGAGAATGAGAATAAGGTATCATAACATGAGAATGGAGGGAATATGACTCTGACAATTTCTGGGAAAACACGTTTGGACATTACTTGTTCTTTCTATTTTGAAAGACATTCATAATTTAGTGTTGTGCTTGTAAAGTAGATTACAGATGGAGACTTCTGATTTAAATAGAATGAGTTGATATTGAAACACTTGGAAAAGAGGTAGGAAGGGACAGTGCTTGCCATTGCCCAGTTTACTTCCTGTTAGTACCTTCCCACAGCATTTCTTAGGTGCCTTTAGTGCTTTGGGAAGTGTATTTGTTTGAACATTCAAAAATACCTTATCTCTTCCCACTGTATTATAATTCATATGATATTTCATTTTATATTTTACTGATATACAGTATTCTCTGCGGCAGTTTTAATCACTACTTTATCCTAATATTCATGAAAATAAAAAATGTTTAGTAATAACCACATTTCTCAGCTACATTAATTTTTATCTGTTGTTGTCATTGAACTGGGAAAAATTCCAAAGATATATTGTAAAATATTTCTGTGGTGGTGCTGTTTTTGTGGTTTTAACTTTTCTTCTTATAGAATCATATAGTCATTTTGTTTGGAAAAGACCCCTAAGATCATCAAATCCAAACATTAGCCAAACATTACCAAGTCCACCTCTAAGCTGTGTCCCTACACACCACACAATTTGAAACACCTTTTTCTTCAAATGGATTTATAATGAAACCTGTGTGAGTTCCTTATTTCTAGGGCATCATTACAGAATTTACCTTCATGGAAAAACTGAAGTGCAGTGTTATTGCTTTTTCCCAAATGATCTTTTGTCGCAGCAAGGCATCCAATTAGGAATTCTGTGTTGGCAGGTGAGAAGCAAACAGCCCTCTTCAGATCCACCTGTGCTTGTTTTCAAAGCAACAACGTATTTTGCTGTTTTTTCCTTTTTTAGAACAAGACAAAAGAAAAGATTAAAAAAAAGATACAGAGAACTTGAACATAGCTCAACTAACGAAAAATGATAAAAGACTCATGAATATAGAAGCTGATTTAGAGTTTATAAGTATTTGAAAAGAAGTGTGAATACAGATTACTGCAGGAGAAAAGGAGTCTTGTTTCTGAGCTAGAATTGAAAGCGTGACTATTTATCTGCTTTTGGGCATTCTTTTATAGTATAGTGTCTATCACAGCAGAATATCACATTGCTACAGACAGGAGTCATTGGTCTTGAAAGGATCACAGACTTTGTTAATGTGAGAAGGCATCCCACTCATTCATTTTTTTGGGGACCGAAGGCAGAACTGTTTAAGTACCCTTATCTAATGAAATATCTGGAGGTGGTATAGGATTGCCACTGGAGGCATTAAAATAAATGGTTGGGCCTGTGCAGGCATAATTCAGATAAAATCAAATCTTTAAAAGCATATTTTTTGAAAAATGTGAATTAATGTGGGAATCGAAGGAGACAGAGTTATGAAAGTGATTTTGAAGGGAGACAGAGATAGTTTCTCAAGTACTGAATTTATTGTAGAGGTGTATAGGAGACTGCTGATTAGGAAAATGACCATGTTATTTTCTCTTTACTGTATTGAAGAAAACCGAACTTTGCCTACAGCTCTTGCAAATGAACAATATTATTCCAAGAGTATTCCAGATTTTTGTCTGAAGGAAACTGAGTCCAATCAATAATCAGAGTCATCACTCAAGTGAAAAAAACCCCTGTGCAATAACATTTTTCTTAGAAAACCTACAGTTGTCCCAGAAACAGAGATTAGATCCAGAGCCCAAGTTTAAATAATATTTGGATATGATTATGTTTGAATAAATTCCTTCTGTTTGCTTTACACAAATATGGAGGAATAAGTAGGTATCTGCTCTTTTCAGACTCTTCCCATCATCGGTAGTATTTAGCACTGTTTACTTTAAAAAGAGTGGAAGTAAGACAATAAAAACAAAAATAAGTTGGCACTGCTTTGCATTGCAGTATTTTGTTGGAGACTAACTGCCCCCACAATAAATGTTCTTAAATAAAGGTTGATGTATTTGGGTTTAAATTAGAAATTTCCAGTTAAATCTTCCCTTCCCCTTTCCCTCTTCCCCCTTCTCTCTTCCTCCCTTTCCCATTCCCTTTCCCTTTTCTTTTTCCCTTTTCTTTTTCCCTTTCTCTTTTCTTTTTCTTTTCTCTTCAGGTAGCAAATTGTTCCAGTCGCCAAAGAAACACCGAATTCTCAAATTATGCTCTCTCTGGTTAGCTGTGGTTATGAGAAAAAAGAAACATCCAGCAGCAGCAAGCCTTAGGTGTGAGTTGAAGATTTTTCCTGGACAAAGTTCAGGAAGTGGAAAAGTAAAGCACTCCTACCTGCAGAACTGCACAGGGCTACCCATTTTCTAGCCATGTGCTTTTATGCATTTCTCTTTTCTTTTCTTAGTCTTGTAACCTTGAGGAAAAAAAAAACCTGTCAAACAGATGAACTGGAAATGGAAGAATTAGGAACAGCTAACATATTTCCACAGTTCTTTTGCTGTATGCTGACTTTCCTGTGCTGATTATAGGCTTTCTCTAAGTATCACTCAGGTCCTATCCCTTCTTTCTTACTACCTGCTGCCTTCCTCCATTTTTTCTTATTGGTCACTACCTTTGTCCTCCTCTTTTAGCTACTCTGATAAACAACGTCCACCATAATACACACAAAAATTAAAAACTTGTTTAAACAAAATATGGTACTGACTCAGTGCTTGCCAACTATATCTGTTCTTTCAGCTTGTGTGAATGATTCTTTTTCAATAGTTTTCTGTCTTGCTTATTTATATTACGTGCTTTCTGGGGCAGGGACAGCCTAACTTCTCAGCTGTTAAAAAAGTTAGTTAGACTAACTTTTTGAAGTACTTAGCAGATGGCTCCCTTCTCAGTTTTGTTGTTGTTGTTTTTTTTTCGTTTGTTTTGGTTTTTTACTTTTTTTCTTCCCAAGGCACTTGGATAAGTGATATTATGTTCCTCTCTATGTTCAAGGTTGAACTCAAAGTATCATTTTACTATATCTGGAGCTTCATTCAACAAAGCAGTGAAGCAGTGACTTTGAGCTTGATTAACCCTCCTGAATACTGTAGAAATACTGATACATGTAAATTTTTTGTTCTGTTAGAATCCTTTAGTTAATTGGGGTTCCATGGTTTACATTCTTAAATTCCCCACTCTTTTCAGGGAAACTATCCTAATCACTAAAATATTTTTACTATTTTGCCACTTGATGAGAAAAAAAATGCAAAGTTATTATCACAGCCTGTAATGAAAAGGTAAGCTGTAGTTCTATACATAAAAACTTCCAAATTTTCATAATATCTTTAGAACTAATTCCTTAAAAAAAATTGCTAAATATAATGATAAAAATAAGTAGTTTGTCAAAGTAACCTATGAAAACATTATCACCTGAATTACATTCTTACCCATATTATTTCCTGACAACTAAATTTTGTATTAATAATCATATAAAGGATAAAATTTCCTTTTTTTAAGGCAAGAACCAGACTTAGACAGTGAAATAGATGACAACTTTGCTCTGTGAATAATGCTTATATTCTGTAACCTTTTGACTCCCATAAATTTTCCAGTTATTTTTGCTATTATGTCAAAATTCCTTCTTTATCTGAACAGGTGAAAATTTGCATATATTTTTCTATAACTGACTCCTGTATGAATGATGATTTCTATAACTGACATCCTGCATTATCCACTGGAAGGACTTTTGTAAACAAATATCTTCTCAGTGGTGACTTACAGAATTGTTTAAATTTTTAAACGTATGTTTTTAAAATTATTTCAAAAACGTTCTAGAAGCAGTAGGGAATGCCATCTCGATTTTACTGATATGAAGCATAGTCTAGAGAAGAAAACCATGAATCTGAAGATACTTTTGCCTTTAATAGAAGTTAGAAAAATGATGGATGTGTTTAGAATATCCAGTGGAATGACTATACATTACTAGGAAAAATTGGATGAGTAACAGGTGAAGTGAATTGATGTGCTCTTAAAGTGCAGCTGTTTCTGATTCAGTTTTTAGTCTCTGTCAAATATTTCTTGAATGTCTGAATGTTTGTAAAAATTAATCAAGGTAGGATAGTAAACACTGATGGCTACAAATGACAGTGTCCTACACAAGAACAGGGTCATTAGTTCCTTAAGTACCTGTCTGATATGTTTGCATCACACATTATCATAAAATAGTGTTGCTGAAGCAGCAGGCCGTTACATTCTTACACCACAAAGCTTTCTGAACATTATTGGCATTGCTAAAGAAGCCATTTAAATAATTAAAAAGTGTTGCATATAATCGTAAATCTCATCTGGCGAAAGAAATTTCTGATAAGGAAACTGATCAATAAATGCTTGCATGCATATCAGCAACTACAGCTTATGCTTTATTATGCATGAAAAATTAAGCCCTTTACACAAATCCATACGTAAGCTGAAAGCTTTAATTAGTAGAATGTCACAGATCTCTGAAGAGTTCTGATCTAAATTAGTTATCAGTAGAAATGTGACTGATAAATTAGAATTGTTTAAATAGATTTAACTTGATTCTCCCAAATCTGATGTGTTGAGAAAGAAGGCAGAAAGAAAAAAGGCAAACTTTGACCTGCCAATCTGGCTCTCTGTGCTGCAGAGACTACAGAAGAGCCCTAACATGTCGCAGTTATAGTCACTATTAGTCTAACATGGGAGTTAGGGTGAAAACTGTATAGAATTGTGTGGAAGAAGGGCAGATGAGAACTGTAGTTCTGTGGCTGTGCCTCCAGACAAGGGAGCAGAGACAACTTTGCCCCAATTACTTGGGGGTTATAAGCACTGAAAGAGTAAGTGGAGAAACAAAATTTAACATATAAAAAGAGTAAATTGATGAAGCCTCCTGATTACAATTGAGACCTGTCTTTTAGGGTGTAATAGCCCCAGTGTTTACAAAGTAAGTGCAGAGCACACTCACAAGGAAAATGTTGTCACTGAAGATGTGACAGCATATGGTAGGTGTGTTGAGACATGTAAACAACTGGAACTGAGGTTCTTATTTATGTAGAATCCACATGTTATTCTCCTAAAATCAACTGTAAATCTGGTTTGCTGTTTGATCAGAATCACTTTCTATCAGATAAATACGGTATATAACATACAAACATTGGTATCTCACCTATTCTATAGTATTTTCTGAAACAAAACTGGGAAAACATCATCAACTAAATAGAGTAGCAGCTTTCCCCTGTACAAAAATAAACATTTTCTGTAGTCAGTTCATTCTAGAATATCCTTTTCAATCTTGAAATGTGTTTTGCTCTGAAGCTTTAATAGTTTTGGAAACTGCTATAATCAACTAACAGCTATTAGCTGCTAGCCCCCCAAAAGACCTATAAGAGAGCTGTTGGCGGACTTTTTACAAGGGTGTGTAATGACTGGACAAGAAACAATGGCTTCAAACTGAAAGAGAGGTCTAGATCAAATATCAGAAAGAAATTCTTTACTGTGAAGGTGGTGAGACACTGGAACAGTTTGCCCAGAGAAGTGGATGCCCTATTCCTGGTAGTTTTCAAGGCCAGGTTGGATGAGACTTTGAGCAACCTGGTCCAGTGGAAGATCTCCCTGCCTATGGTGGGGGTGGGAACTGGAACTACATGATTTTTAGGGTCCCTTCCAACTCAGATCATTCTATGATGTTATGATTCTGTAACAAAGAGCAAAACAGGGCCACTATTAACAATGAATATAAATTGGAAAGTAAGAATGGCAGAAAGTTGATAAAGAAGCAAAAAGACACAAGGAAAACCTTGCAACCTACAATATAAAGGAGGTTTTTAACCACACTGAGAACAAAAGAAAATCTAGTAATATTACTTTTCCCTTATTAAATTGAAATAATATATCATAAATAATACGTATTTCCCTCTTCTATTGAATAAAGGTTTCTGCTCTCTATTTGAAAGAATGAAACAAACATAGTCATTTCCCAGGTTGTTGATGAAATACTTTTCACACTAACAGTAAATCAGAAGCTGGAGCTCCTATAGCAACAAAGGCTATTTTTAAAGCAACAGATATGAGCAACCTCCTGTCCCAAAGACTGAGAAATGAAAAGGTCAAGAAGTTTCCTAGTTTCTCAGTGTGGATTTTTAGTGCAACTTAAAACAATCAGGAAATTCCAGACGATTGAGAGGCAAAGGAAAACATGGGGGAAAAAGGGACAAATAAAGCAGTGTTTTAATTTAAAAAGGATATAAATGTGGTGACTCCCTTATCTATATAATTCTCACATTGATTCTGTGTGAACTAATCAAATAGTTTAAGTGGGACTGGATTTGTAGAAGTTGATAAAGCAAAAGCAGGTATCTCCAATTAGCATTAGTTTATGGTAACCAGATATTACCCCAAATAAAACTGTCTCTGATGAATTTACAAGTTAGACTGTTGGAGGGATCAGTGTTGTTTTAATATTTAGCATTATTGAAAACACTTCTCATATGGACAATTCAGAAACTCACTTAAAATCTAGAGGGGTTTCAGAGCAAAGTTATAAAGTGTTTTGAAAAGAGATAGCAGCATAATATAGTGTCCTGGGCATCTAGGATATCACAGAGAAGAATTAGGTCTGACAACCACAGAGTACATGAAGAAGATATATAAAATAAGCAGAGGACTCTGATATTGCAGAAAAAATATGAAATGCTTGGAAATAAAAGTAGAATCAAGACAAATTTTTACTGGATTATAATGAACTCTCTGAGTAAATGTTTAAAGGCTTTTAACTCTCTGACTCGAGAGAGGATTCACAGAAATCCCATTACATGGAATTTTTAAGTATTTGTGTGTGTATATATGCAATAACAATTATCCAAAAATTAAAAAAAAAAAGAAAAAAGAAAAAAAAAAGTTTAACAGACTTGTTTAGTGTAGGAACTGGGCAGATTGATCAATGAATTAGAATTATCATGTGATGGTAAAAATATACATTAATTTGCTATATGTTAGTAGACCTATGTGATCCTATTGGCTTCAGTAAATTCAATATCAGACTAGATGCATAACTATCCACCTACTGTGAGAAAGAAACAGTTCATTCACTGTTTATGGTCCACTGGCTTAAGAATGCATCATTGTTATTATCAGTAGTATTTCCTAGAAATTCAAATTAGAAGGGACTGTGAAATCACTTAGTCTAACTGTTCTCTTGCCTGGATGCTGCAGGGGATCAGACATTCTTCACTAAGCCTACATTATGCTTTTTAAATCTCAAATAATCAAATACAGGATAGCAAATAATCAACAAAAGGGATTTCCATAGAAATTTTTAGTCAAGATCTATGCAAATGTTTCTGAAAGACTGGGAGTTTTCAAGTGAATATGGCAACACCACAAGGCACAAAAATTAGCAGAGCATTTTCAAATGAGAAAGCTAAGAAGTTATAGTATCATGCTGGTATGCGACTTGATTATTTGAGAGTTTAATAGATTTTCATAAAGGAAAAATTCATTTGGTATTTAGGATCAGGAAAATATAAGTATCCTTAACCTAGAAATTTAAAAGGAAGAATCCCAACAAAGGAGAGAATAGGGGGATGTAAATGCCAGAAGAGAAGACAGAGTCACTAGCACTAGACTATAGATAGACAATCCTGTGACAAAGCCAGAAAGATTGAAGAAGTTCCCGGCTTTTTGCCCTTATGAGAAACTAGCAAGTTAAGGGCTCAAAATCAACTGCAATGAGACTGGATTAGTCGTCTGGATTAGTTCAGAACACTGCTTATTGGCACCATGAAGTATCCCAATGACTCCCTATTAGGAGTAAATCCTTAGATGTAAATAATTGTTAGGATTAAACCCAAGGCCAGTTGCTAGTTGTCAGCAGAGAGTTAGGGACTTCCAGGTGCAAAGTCAAGTCCTCTGAAAGACTTCTTTCATGTGTGCTCATTCAGACCACTGGAGCAAGGATTAATCCAGCATTCTGGTAACCACTTATTTCCAGGATATATTAGAGGCAGTTTTGGACAGTGAGAATAGTCTGCCAGAAAAATGTAGATCCAATCACAGGGCATGAAAAACCTCCTTGATATATCTTAGTTCATCCAAAAGTTGCTGCTCTGTCGCTGGTGGCTTTTCTTTCTCTTTTAGCACATATGAAGATCTTAATTTAGTACAAAAAATGTCACCAATATGATACTTTTAATTTTCCAAGATGCAATAATAGTAACAAAATATAAGTTAAGAAAACAATAATAACAAATAAGATGCAATAAATTTACTCTAAGCTGGAAGGACATGTCTTGACTTTTGTACACTGACTTGCAAGCTTTAGAACTGCTGAAAGATTAGCTTATCTCTGCTATTTTTTGTCACCTGAAATCAAGCATTTCTGGAGTTACCTTTAAATATATTTGAGGAAAAGTGTTGCCTAATAGCCAGGATGTCATACAGTTTAGGGATGCTGCAAATCTACACTGATTATGCTTTTTGTGCAATGAAAAGGCAGATTTGAATTCAATTTCATGTTTTTACCAAAACAACACTTTATCATACTACCAAAGGTTATAAGTTAACCTTTTACAGTTTACTACTTTGTCCTTTAAACATGCTGGCTTGACTGCAGGCTGCTTTGTGCTGTCACTCTAAGGCAAACACTTTGAGCTTTTTTATTTCTATTGACAACAGGTTTAAACAGGTTGGCATTGCTATATTGTGATCAAAGAAGTAATCATTTGCAGAATAACAATGCACAGAACATTTGCATTATGCACTGTGCTTTCACAGGTGCTGCACATTAAACTGAATATTGCACTTGGAGGAGATGATTCAGACTCAGAAGTCAATGTAATTTGCTTTCTTTGGCTATCGGGAAATTATACTAATGACAGTGGAATCTGGCATTAAAACACTGCTGTAAGCCTTAGTCATGACATCTTTAAGCATGCCTTTCTGATTATATGTTGAAAACTAGGGAACAGTAAACCTCCTGAAGTAGAAACACTAGCAAAAGGAGCACTTTATAAATCAGAGATTGTTTAAGAGTATGGATGTCTAATTGTTTATTTCTAGCCATTGATGTGTTTTTTATTACTATACATATACATTAAGATAGAGGAATTCTCAAGAAGATTAAAATGAAATTAGAATATTTGAAATGTACACAAAACGGTGTGAATTAACATCACAAAATAAAAGGGACTAGGAAGAAACATTCATAATAAACCAAAGGAAAAAACCTCAACCATTAATTGGAAAAGAAACCACACCGTGGAGCTAAGTGGTGCAAAGGAGATCTGGTTTTACTTTATTCAGGGGTCAACCATTCCTAATGTTTCAGCTTGCTCTCCTTTTCTAATCTCAAGTTATTTGAACTGTTAGGAGACTGTTCAAATAGAATGACCTTAGTGCAAAGTGGAAGCAACTTAGCTGAGAATTGTCAGTCTCCCTAACTGGGTAAAGTGGGAAGCAAGGGGCTCCTCTGGGAGCTTCAGACCTAATCATTGTTTCTGAACATTTCTAGCTGTGCTGTAAGACTAGAAGTCAAGTTCACTGCCTAAGGTTGGGAATAGTTTCCTCAGGTGCCCAGACTAACGTGCTGTAATTTGAAAGGATTTGCAGCTTCACTTTTATGTGTACCTCAGTGCATCCAGACTTTCAGAAGAGATATCTGGAT
>NW_020955358.1:26011-42813 GCF_003031625.1 Empidonax traillii | reverse complement strand
TAATCATTGTTTCTGAACATTTCTAGCTGTGCTGTAAGACTAGAAGTCAAGTTCACTGCCTAAGGTTGGGAATAGTTTCCTCAGGTGCCCAGACTAACGTGCTGTAATTTGAAAGGATTTGCAGCTTCACTTTTATGTGTACCTCAGTGCATCCAGACTTTCAGAAGAGATATCTGGATATGACCTTCTTTCTGATTGATGTCCCTGAAGTGTCTGAGAGACATGAACTGATGCTAAGGCCAGCTTTCCAAAGATGGAGAGTAAAAGCATGAAAAACAATCATTTTGTGAAGCACTGAAGTGAAAAGGACCAATACACATGAAAGACCTCGGGATGCCAAAGAGTTCAATAATTCCTGAGTTTTCCAGGGAAAAAACATAAAGAAAAAGCCTAGGTCATTTGAACAGGAATGTCCTCTTCCAATCCACTACCCCAAAGTGCATGAAACATGTTCTCCTTGGGGTTCCACGACCAATATGCTCTAAATTTCCTCTCATGATAAAAAGTTGCATTTAGGCAAATGCATTAGCATAATTCAAAGAGAGAAAGTGTCACATGGGATTAGACCAATCATCAATCTATACTGCTATGCTATAGTGGCCAACAACAGATGTTTCGGAGGGAGATATGAAACCTCTGTAACGAAAAGTTCTATAATGCCATGTAGGGGTTTCTTTCTATCCAGAGTGAAAATTTTTGACATTTACTACAAATTTCGTATAAAAAATATAAATAAATTAGCATTTTGCCTAGTCTGAGATATTAGCAACATACCCTGAGAAAAGCATTCTTCATTCCCTTTTGTCATTTAGAAGGAGATTTTAGAAGCATTTGAATGCCACTATAAAGTAAAAATTAGCTCTATATTCCTACCAACCTGGGAGTTCTGTATGCTGGGTTATGTCAGACTGGTGAGCAGCTTGAAACAAGCTATCTCAGAAGGTCACAGAAAGGTATGTAAAGGAGAAATAACATGGTCTTTCCTGGGGTACTAATGACGTTTCATTTCTTCAAGCTAGTGCAGGAAAGAAACATAAGTTGTAACCAATATTCCTATTTGCCCGTTTGAATGTCGAGGATTAGGTCTGCCTTACTGTCTCACAGCAATCTGCAGAAAGAAATGATACTTGCTCAGATGAAGCTATTACCCCTTTATTATAAAAACCTCAGCTGTATTACGAGAAGCAAGCAAGCAATATTTTCATGTGATGGAGCTTAACTCTTCAGTTTAATGGGAAATACAGAATATTTTTACACTCTTTTTAAATTGCTACATCTTAGTGTAATTTGCACCACCTTGCTGAAGTAACTATAGAGGTGAGCCAAACGTATGAGTTCAGCAAATCTGGGATGTGTCCAAATTTGTAAATAGTTTGAGGGCATTTTGCCTATCTTATACTGAAGAAGAGGTAGAGAACAAAAATGGTTCTGATTTGCTTAAAATTACAGCTATTGAAGTATTTGATTCAAATACATGTAAGCAGTGGATTTGTTTACAGTCCTTATTAACCTTCCAAATGATTAAGCAGAATAATATGCCTCCAACTTACTGTATATGTTAAGTTTACTAGTAAAAATTGTATAAATCCTTAAAGAGACCTGAATCTACTCCAAAATTATCAGGAGTTTTTGAAGCTGCTGCCAAAATGAAAAAAAAAAAAAAAAATTTTTTTTCTAAGTGAGAGGCATAAGGAAAAATGTTCTGTTCTTGCCTTCCGTGTTACACAGAGAAAGGTTTCACATACACATCAGGAAAAAACAGAAGGCCTATTCTTGCAGAAGTTTATGGGAAACCTGAAGAGCACATGATCAATATATTTGCTTTAAAACTGTTCTCTGGACTGGATTTTGTGTCCTTGACCAGCACCAGATACATATTGCATCAAAGAGAACTCAGAATCAAAAGGTAGCACATTTTAGTATAGCTTCATTGCAAGACTTTTCTATTTTATACAAGGGCACATGTACTCCACTAAAATTCCTAGCTGTAGTTTTGCCCTCTGAAATGAGATACTTCATTCCAAAAGCATGGAAAAAGGGGAGACTGGTGACCTTTAATTACTCTCTTTTTATATAACCCTTTGACACTAGTGGTCTTATTAGCAGAGAAAAACCTTTAAGAGATGATTGGTTGTATATAGTCTTTAGAGTGAGGTGCTGGAATTGTGATTCACCAGATTTGAAAATGTTTGCAAATCCATTATCCTTCAAGCTTGTACAAATTCCCTTCTGATTTGCAGCTTAAGACAGAGTATGTATTACACACTGGTTTCTAATTGTACTTCTTGAATTGCTTTTGATGTGCAGGGACATGAAATAAGTGCAGATTAAGCTACTCTGGTTTTCTTCCATTCAGTCTTAATTACCCTACTGACTTGTACATTTCCCAGTTGTTAAATAAGCTTGGCTTGTGGCAGATATTACAACTTTGTTATGCAGATGTTTTGTGTGGCATGGAACCTTGTTGGTATAAAAAAGGGAAAATAAAATCGTGTATATAAAGAGTAAGAAATGTAAAAGTTTGTCTGAGGAACTTCAGCACACCTTCTACTGATAATTATAGTTTACAAAATTTAAACAGAGATAGAACAGGGAAAGGTCCACTGGTTTCTGATTTGGGTCTCAATAAGAGAATGGCAGAATGACAGAATAGTTAGGATTGGAAAGGACCTCTGGATATCATCTAGTTCAACCCCCCTAGCAGGGCAGGGTCACCTAAAGCAGGTTATGCTTGTGGGTTTTGAGTGTCTCCAGAGAGGAAGACTTGACAACAGGCTGCTGGGCAGCCTCTTCCACTACTCTGCCATCCTCTATGTAAAGAAGTTCTTCCTCATGTTGAGGTGGAACTTCTTGTGTTTTTGGCCATTGTTTATGGCCATTGCTCCTTGTCCTCTTGCTTGGCACCACTGAAAAAAGTCTGGCACCCTCCTCTTGACACTCTCCTTTGAGATATTTATATGTATTGATGAGATTCCCTCTCAGTCTTCTCTGGACTAAACAGGCCCAGCTCCTTCAGTCTCTCTTCATGAGAGAGATGCTCCAGACCCCACCAGAACTGAACATAGTACTCCAGATGTGGCCTCACTAGGGCTGAG
Source organism: Empidonax traillii (assembly GCF_003031625.1). Classification (NCBI taxonomy): domain Eukaryota; kingdom Metazoa; phylum Chordata; class Aves; order Passeriformes; family Tyrannidae; genus Empidonax; species Empidonax traillii. Next base: position 39,718 of record NW_020955358.1, on the reverse strand, counting down.
TAGAGAGGGAGGATCACCTTGTGACCCTCTGATGTATTTGGAAATGGATAAAATACTGCCAAGATATCTGCTGTATATCATGAGGTCTTCTTCAAAGGATGAGAGACCATCCTGTACAAAGAAAAGTCAGCAACAAGTTCTTATGAATGCATCAAAGTATATAGTGATAAATGCTAATTTAAAATCTTAATTTAAAATCTTATTTATTAGTAAGAAATGGTGTGATAGTTTGAACAAATGGAAAAATTTGTATGATAAATTCCAGAAGGTGTAGTTGTAATGAATTTTCTTATGACTTTTATCCATAATTTCTAAAAAGGGAAATCTCTGTTTATTTTTAAGTATAATTTCAGTGTTCTCTGTATGTATTGAATATTTTGTTTATGAAGGATAGTTTCATATGGTAGATTTTGCTGTCAGAGAGGACAGTTAAATTCAAAAACTTAACTTAAAACTGAGTTGTAAAAGGGGAGAAACATATGTGATGAAAATGACATCCATAACATTGACATGAATATCTTTGTGTGCTGAGTATTTTATAGCACATATGTAATCTCTAAACATGTCTTTAAGTGGCATTCCCTGGAAAACTTAAACTTGTTTCTTTTTCATGCTCTTAATCTAAGAGTACAAATAGAACATTAAAATATTTAAAAGATTATGAGTATGTAATAAAGACAATAAGTTGCATTAACTACTTAATATTGTTAGCTGAATTACTTTGTTTTATTGGCCAAAATATAGCTGAAAAATATGCCAAAATATGCCTGTTACAAAAATTGTTTGATGTAATATCTGCTTATTTACGTGTGTATGCACATGCATATGCATACTTATGTGTGTACCAAGTCATCTTATTCTCTTCATGTCCTTTTATGATCTTCTCTTTGTTTTCATCTTTCTAATTAATTAAGAACGTAATGTTTAGTCTTTCTGGGACTCATATTTGCTGTTACTGAAGTCTGCCTTGAGTCTAACATGGAGACCTGGGTGAAACAGATGGAAAAAGCACCATACTGCTCTGGAAACTATATCTGCTGGCAACTGCTTATTGTGTTCCAGGAGATCTGATACAGATCTAAGTCTCTCCAGGAGCTGGGAAAGATTTTTTGCTGTGGGTCAGGGTGAGGACAGAAAACAAAAAATTTTTGATTCTGTGGAAAAATTCTTATGAGCAGAGGTAGACCAAAGCACGACTGCTAAAACATGGAAATGGACTGAGTTTGCTCTACTGAATGTTTTTTCCCCAGCTTTCTCTTTTTTCAGACACAAGGGCGTATGAGCTACACCCAAGCCTTGTCTGAAGAACTGAAGAAAAACCTCTGCTGCCTTCTAGGAATATTGCAATAAATATCAGACCTGATGACAGACCATCACTTTCTACAGTCAGTGAAAAAGGGAACTGATTTTTATGGCACATATATTCCTTTCCCCATGTAGGATAGGAGGGTTGGGTGAGAGAAGGCACTCCACCTATAGCTGCTTAGTGAAAAGAAAGAACTGAAGTTACATTTAGCTGTTGGTGTTTTTTTTGGTTGTTGTTTTTTTTTTTTTTGAAGAGGATTCATCCTTCCTCCTTTTTCTGAACATTCAGTTGGTGTTTATTCCCCCAAAATACCAACCAAAGCAAGGTTATAGGCAGCTTTTAAGAAAAGTTTAGTCCACATAAAATGAAAATAATAACAAAAAAAAGGAGAGAGGGGAAAACAAAAAAAAAAAACCCCACACACAAAAAGTACAGCATGGTATACTTCTCTCATTTTCAAGGCTGGAGAAAACCTGTAATTAACACTGGTAGCTACACCCTTGCATGCTAGAGGTTATCTTCACTGCTTTCAGATTTGCACATCCTCTTCTTGCACTTCATAGATCTCATTCTCTACAGATGAATGTACATTGTTGAAAGGCTTGCAGAACCTGTCCAGTAAAAGTATATAGACACAGAAGAATTTGAAATCACAGAGCAGTAAAGAGGAGACAGCTTATAAAAGAGCAAAACTACCTTAAAGTACTGAGCTTTTTACTAGTAAGGAGTTTGCCGTGACTATAGAAGCTTTTAAACTTCTATTTGCTAAAAAATATTTGTTATTATTATATACCTAGCGTTTTTTAAAAGATCATTTAAAAAACAAATAACTTTTTGAAAAATATTTTCATTAAACTGACAGTGGTACGAAAAGTGGTCATCATGTTTAAATAATATTACTCTAGGAACTTTTGCTCAGAGAGAAAAAAAAAATTTCTATTACATTGCACAGTGCTCATGGGATATCTTGCATTCCTAAGTTCAGTAGCTCCTGGATCAGAAGAAAATGAATAACTCTCAAATTCAACAGCAGCTTTTCACTAACTGATGACAATTACCTAAGGGTGGCCAATTGGCTCTACCTCTTCCTTCAGGACTGATAAATCAGCCAAGATAGAAAAGCCTCTCAGAACTCTGGACATGCAAAGGGTTCTACCACATAGAGGGTTGTACTGGTGAAATAAGTCTGCTCCAACGGAGGAGCTCTAGATGTGTCACAGTCCTGGAAAGCATCTTGATCAAAGAGCTTGATTGCCTGGTCATGGCTGGATGGACAGACTCTTCATGACCCTGCCAGAAGGGTTTAGCCTAGCCATCTGTTTCTAATTCAAGACTTGTTATCCAGAGATATGTTCCAAAAAAAATGTAGATAATAAGCGAAAGAGATTAAACTTGCTGTGCTAACCTTTGTTTGCACAAAATACAGAGGATGATACTAGTGCCTCTACAAACAAAATAATGAAGGGTTGTGTTTGTTTTGGGGTTTTTTTCCAGAGAAAATGGGATCATTGCAGTAATCTGGTCTGATAGAATATGGATTTTTGTTCCCTTTTATTCATAAACTGCCCATTAGGAAAGGCCAATGATTTTGTGCTATCTCTTATGCTAAATAAAGATAAAATGAGTTAGCTTCTTTACTGAAAGCTTCTGTATTGTCTGCTTCTCTTCCAGTAAGCCAATATACTCAGTAGCAGAAAGCTGATTTTCCCCCAAGCACTGTGGCCTGTGTATTCAAACATGACAGCTCTTTGCAGTGTTTAGTCACCTAAATAACCATGTTTCACTCTTCAGAAGTACATAACACTCATAGCTCATGTTAACTCTGGTGGAACTGGCAGAGACTCTATCACCTTAAAAAATGTTTTGTATTTAGTCAAATGTACATAGAGTAAGCATGCATGCCCTGTTGATCTAATTCATATTTATATATTTATAAATATGTACAAATATATATGTACACACACATATTTATATTAAAATGCCATTTATAAATCTTTAATCTTAGTTTGGGAACACAATATATACAGAATCACGAAGGAAAACAGATCTAAGTTCTGTAGCTTTATTTTCTGCTGTGAAAATCAAAGTGATATTTGGTCAGACAATCCATCTGTTGAGATGTAGTTTCTTTACGTGGCAGTGCTGGCTGATATCACCACATTTGGTGTTTTTGCAACTGGGGAATTAAGTCCCCACTGTGCAGTGGTCTTTTTCAGTAGTCTGCTGTGACATTTAGATAATTGAAGACTATTTAAGGGATACCAGAAGCCTCGGGAACCCAAACTTTAATGTGTGCTATAAGGAGTTGTTGCTGTATCTTTGCCTTTGTCAGCACACACCAAGAGTTAGAAAAATCTTATTTATGGCTCAGGAGCAGTTCTGAGTACAGCAGCTTTGGAATCAGGGAAGTGATTCAAGAGTACATCCCTCATCCCACAATTCTTGCCTGATATCTCCTGTCCTCCAAGATTTCTTTCTTCCTTTGTAAAATATTCATAAAATATCGGGTGAGAAACTTTTGCTGTGAGAATGTATAGACATTGAGATATGCATAATGCACATCTGAGTAATATATCCCTATATACCATCTTTGAGAATTGTAGGCATGTAGTAAGTGTGTGCTAATTGAAATATGGAGGCACTAAACACCTACTGAGAACACTTAATTTTTTAAAACATTACCATGGTAGCAATGTGTGCCTTGTAATTCTAGATAATATGTTTCTGGTTACCAGTTTGCTTCCAAGTTCTATAATGTGAGAACAAATGCAAATGTAAGCCTCTATCTATTCTTATGATCATATGTCATCCTCGCCAATTGGGCAATAAAACAGCAGGACTGGGTTGCTGTTAAATAATACAAAATGTGATGCATGAATATGGAGGTAAATGTGTGCTCATATAATTTATGCCTATTTAATATTGGTCTGCTATGCATTTCTGAGGTAAAAAAAATTCAATGAATAAAATAAGCATTTAATATGACAACACTCTCTGTGACATTTCAAATTTATGAACAGTTGCTCTGTGTCTTCAAGAATTAACTTAAACATTTGCCAGATTAGTGTTTTAAAAATGGACATTGGGGATGACACTGATAAGTCAAGTAGAACATGACAAAAGTCAGAGCTACCAAAGAGTTTTTCAAATTGTAATATATATGTGTAAATACATATACAAAGTACCTGCCCATAACACATGAAAAGCTATATAAGCCTGTCATTCTAAAGATATCATGGGGGCAATTTTCCTAAATTTCAGCATCATAATACCTACTAATACATCTAAAAATAATTTTAGTCTATTATAAACTAGAATTTTTCATGCATATCTGAATATAATATGAGAACTAGAGAGCTCAATATTTTTCAGAAATAGAGTCACCCTCTTCAATCTCTTTATTATCATATATGAAAATGCAGTGGGATTTTCTAAGAAAATAGCATTACATAGAATGTTTTACATAACAAATTATTAAGAGGAAAGAAGCCTGTTTTTCCTATTTCTTGTGTGAAAGCAAGTCCATTTCTCTAACTTGCACTAATTCTTTTTTACATGGTTCACAAGGAAAGTACATGATAGGAGTTAACCTTCTGTCCTTCCTTCCTTCCTTCTGGAACAAAATATATGATGATCTCTGAAATTTTCAGAAAGAGGCTAAATCCAAACTCGTGTGAGTAATGTCTAATTCATTTGTGTACTCCTATAGTATATAGCAGTAGTTGTGTTCTTGCACAACAAAATCTCAGTTATCACAGGTCACAAATCAAAGCACAGGGAACAAGAGAGTAACAAAGTTCTCTGTAAGGAAGTGCAGGATGAAGGGTATTTTTGCTTACTTTTTTTTGCCTTTTTTTTTTTTTTTTTTTTTTTTTTTTTTTTTTTTTTTTTTTTTTTTTTTTTTTTTTTTTTTTTTTTTTTTTTTTTTTTTTTTTTGTAAAGAAGCAGGATATCTGGTCATACAGGGAAGGTTATCAAGATTGCAAATACAAATCCTATCTTTCAGTTGTGTCAGCACAGGTATGAGGCAAGCTTGCAATAATCAATCCAATGCTCCATTTATTGTAAATACACATAAGAGCAAATCCTGGTTTCTGAGTTTCTGACAATCTTTTATATACTCTTTCATTTTGGCTTTTTTTGGGGGGTGGGGGGAGAAATTTACCTATAGGAAAAGTATTATTAGAAATTTTTGCAAGTATCTATTAATTCTCTTCTGCAAACTAAGGAAACTCAATGCTTTACAGATCTAATGGCAGGGTCATCCATGAAGACTGGCAATTCTCACTTAAATAAAATACATTAAAAATTACGTTGTATCTTTTCAACAGGGAATAAACTGGAGACATTTGAATACTGTTTGAGATATAAATGAAAAGGAAGCTAGTGTAGAAGTGTGGGGCATATATTCCTGTATATGTGTGTATATCTGCCTAAAAAAAGCACTGATTTGCCCAGTTTGGGGTGCAAATGTTTGTCTTGATTTGGTGTTCCCCGAGTCTTCCAAAGACTGTTTTATTTTCACTCACACCTGACCCGCTGATTTCTCCTACAAGCCAACTCTGGCACTACTTGTATCTCATGATGAGCTGGTTCAGCTCGCCAGTTTATTTAGGGAGCTCTGCTGGATTATAAAAGCGCTAGGTAACCCCAAAACTGGCAGAAGAGAAGAAGACAAACCACAGACCACAAAGTAGCACGAGGGAACCTCACCATCTTGTTTGGCCATGCCATCTACCTCACATAGCTCCAGAAGCTTTATCAAAGTGCTTAAAAACCTTTTTTTTTATCAAGATGTTCTAATTCTCTCTCCAGGGTCCTGCACAGTGAGTTAAATCTTTGTCATTGACTTCAGTGAGGATAGGCACCTGGAGGTACTAGTGTGCTTAAAGCGGTGCCTGAACTTGTGTTGTGTGAAAGTTAAAGTGGATGTACTGTGTTAAAATGTCTTAGCAACATGCAGAATCAAGGACTTGGAAATAATGACACGCTAGATCTTCTATATGGAAGGACTGACCTTTGTATTCTCAAAAGTCACAGTAACACCATAGGTACGTGCAGTGGCTAAATGAGATAAGTGCAAATACCTGGTCTTCAGAGCTCATCTCAGCCTGATTTCAGTTTCATTGCTTTCCAGATTTTCTTATCTGAAGGTGGCAAATATTTGCATCCAGAAACAACCTTTATACAGAGATATGTCCAGTCTGGTGCTTGTTTTCCATATAGCAAAATTATTTAGTGAGTCAATTTGAGTTTGGAGCCTGAAGAAGCATAGCACAGGAGACATATTGTTTCATCTTAGTACTCTGTGCAGTGCCTGAAGTTAGCAAGAGCTCAGAAGATTTGAACTTCTGAACCTATTTCTAACAGGAGTCAATTGTCATCCTTCTTGCAGCAAAGCAAAGATGCAATCCTTGTACTCAAGAATAAAGACACAGGTGGAGATGAGAACAGCAAAGTCAGAGAATTAAAACAAAACCAAAGGGAAATGGAAGGAAAGCAAGTCTGAAATTCTGGTTGCTGTTCTTCTGTGTGCTCTTCCATTTTACAGCTAGCCTTGTCCCCTGTGATTTGCTTCCCTCACTTAGGCATGCCAGTACTATGAACACCAAGTGTCGAACATCACAGGATGAGCGTAATGAAAAATCTGCCAGTGTGTCACTTCTGTCTCTGCCAAAATAGAGGTTAAAAATCTGCTTTTAGACTGCTCACTCTAGACTAAATAGCTTTTCAGTCCTGCCTCAGAACTGTGTGACACTAGGAATGCCAAGAATGGCTAAGGGGCTTGGCTTCAGTGCTGCCATTGCTTTTCTACTTGTTTGCATGCTGCCTGTGGTGGCCCAGCTGCTCACCATGTTGTGGACATTCCTGGAGGGTTCCTTTGGGTAGCGAATAGCCCTAGAGAAGCATTAAATCCTTGAGAATGCTTCACTATGAAGCTGTAACTGTGTGGATGCATGGGCCTTTGCAGAGATTGATCTATAGATATCTCCTGCTGATTAGAGTTATTCTTTTTAGCAAATAACTAAGAATTTGAAAAAGTCTAAATATAATCTGAAAAAATAATTTAAAAGTCCCTTGAGTGTTACATTGTTCTATGAGAACAGTTAAACAGAACTACCTAGAGAGCTGCATGTATTGGGTTTACATGGTTTACTGGGTAGGCTACAAGGGTGGCTTCTGTGAGAAGCTGACACAAGTTTCCCCATGTCTGAAAGAGCCAATACCAGCTGGCTCCAAGATGGACCTACTGCTGGCCAGGGCAAGTCCATCAGCAATGGTCATAACATCTCTGGGATAACAAAGTTAAGAAGGGGAAAAAAAACTGTACATTTGGCAGATGAAGAGAGAAGTAAGAATATGAGAGATAAACAGCCCTGTAGACACCAGACAGAGATTCCCCTGCAACACCGTGGTGCAGACCATGATGAGGCAGGCTGTCTCCCTGTAGCCCATGGAGGTCCACAGAGGAGCAGATACCCACCTGTATCCAGCCATGCCAGAGCAGGTGGATGTTTGAAGGAGGTTGTGATCTTGTGGGACGTGAATGCTGGATCACATTCCCAGCAGGACCTGTGCACCCGTAGAGAGAGGAGCCCACAGGGTAGCAGGTTTGCTAACCCCGTGGAAGGGACCCAGATTGGAGCCTTTTGTGAAGAACTGCAGCCTGTGGGAATGACTTACATTGCAGAATTTGGTGGAGGACTGTCTCCTGTGGGAGAGAACCCACAGTGGAGCAGGGGAAGAGTGTGAATACTCTTCCCTCTGAGGAAGAAGAAGTGGCTGAGTCAACATGTAATGAACTGACTTCATCCTCATTCCCAGTCCCCAGTGCTTCTTTAGGGGCATTTGTTATTTACAATGTTTATCTTCAGAGCAACCACTACAGGTAGGGAAACCCTGATTCCTGAGAAGTAGCCAGACATTGCTTGTCCAAGGGAAGTAGACAACAAATCTTTCATTTTCCCTTATTTGCACACATGACCTTTGATTTTGTGTTATTAAACTACTTCTATCTTAATCCACAAGTTTTTAAATTTTATTTTCTCCCCACACCCATCCTGCTGAGGAGGGGAGTGATAGAGTGACTTGATGAGCACTGGTGTCACAATGCTCCCCAAACCCAAAGCAAATTGTGTGTCTTAACTGGTCTCCTAGGTCTAACCAATCACTAAAAAATTGCAGAGTGCTGTGGCTGGACTTCTAAGAGGGACAAATAAAACTCTGAAAGTACTGAACAGTGTTTTCTTTACTCATATTATGAAAAAAGTCCAAGTTCTTGAGTGGGCAGAATTATCATGGAGAATGGGCCACATCGTTGGCCAGTTTGTACTGTACTTTTAAATGACTGTTTGATGTTTTCCATACTTATAAAAGGCTTGAGCTGTATTAAGCCCAAGTCTTGCATTTGATCCACTTTTTGGAGTTTATTTGAGTAAGCGTGCACTATATTTCTTATACTGATTATCTAAAGAAAGTATTCTTAGTTCAGCTCCATAATACTTCCATTTTCTCTTTGTTGATTTTTAATGAATGATTAACACAACCTTCAGAAAACTATGCCACTGCAGAACATCTTATTCTGTAAAGTGAATTTTCTTGATCCAATGCTTTTGTATCCTTGTAACTCTTTTAGTTGAATTAGTTACAACTCTTTTAGTTGAATTATACCATTCTTCTTCAACTTCCATATGACATAGAAAAGCCACATGAGATGCTTCACAATATTGCCTACTGGACGTGCTTGAAGCTTGAAATCATTTTACATAAATTCATCACATTATTTTTAGAAAATTGCTTCTGTGTTATATATAGTTTTTTATGGAGCTATATCTTATAGCCAGTTCACTATTAAAAATAAAAATGTAAAACTGAATTGTCCACTTAAACTGAAATCCTATTTTATGAAGTGTAGGTAATTTCTTTTATATGGTGGTATTGGCGGAATGAGTCATCCTTCTAAGAATACAGTTAAATTGTGCTGTGGTTAACTGACTGTAAGCTGCTTTCTGAATGTTTTGCCTCTTATATCCTCACCTCTGATCTGAAAAGAACATTGCAGATGTGTAGAGTTTTAATCCACAATTCTCCCAACTGTGCCTATCTGTTATATGCCTGCCACCTCACAATAAGATCAAAAAGCATTTCCTAAATCAAAATCTGGAATGCAAACACCTTACACTGTATTAGACAGGGCAAGAAACAGGTCAGTCTGAGCAACCAGTAATACTCATTGAAAATTAGTTTAAATTCAAAAGTCAATTTTAAAAGGACTGTTTTTATGAGCCTCTTCTAGTCTCTTCAAAGTTACATTCAAACACTTGAGCTTCAGTAGAGTGTCTGTTCAAACAGTGGAGGCTTACTTCAAACATAGGCCCTGAAATAGAATTTGAAATTGTGTATTTTACTGCCCATGCAGAGCTCAAGTGATTTTGTTTCTGCAAACTGAATGGAAGGTTTATGTAATTACCACCCCAATGTATAATAGATGGGAAAGAAATAATCAGATACTGAGGTGTGCTGGAAGAAAAATCTGCTTATACACTCAGACTCTACAGTAGAGGCTCTATGCTAGAGCCCACATAGGTCACATTTGAATACTTTTTTCCAGTTCAAGTTTCCTAGCAAGGCTGTTCCCATATTATACAGGCTACAAAGGGATGGCACAAATAGCCATAGTTTCCTTGAATACCAGGGATGGTAGGAGCATTTATCTAGGTCCTGTCTTCATTTTCACCATCAAAGGGGAATGTTTAGTACCTTAAGCTTTCTACCACACAGAAAAGTGTGGTAATCAGCAAAGGAAATTATGACATTTCTTTTTTCAGATAAAAAGTGGTGTCAGCAGAAACAGTAGCCAAATGGATTGTTCATTCAAATGCAAAATTATGATCATTCCATCTGTATTGTTTTGGTTTTAATGCTCACTATGATTACCACTGTAAAAAAAAAAAAAATGATGGAAATTCTTTTTTTTTTAATTTAACCGAGCCTCTTGATATTCTCTCTATTTGGCATATAAGCTTGATTTTTATTTTGATTTTTGTTCTGAAACACCTTATGAAATGAAACTCTATTAATTTATTTTGGAAATTAGACATTATTTAACTAAGAAATTTTTGGGACGGGTGGGTGTTTGTGGTAAGTTTTCAGATAGTGCAAGAAGAGAAAGAAGACCAGTTTCCTTAAATAAATACACTGAGAGATACACCTTCCTTCTAATTAGTCTAACAAAAATAGTAGTGGGTGATCTTCTGAGGTCTATCCCAGAAGTCTCAGATAAATGAGAATTTCACTGATTTTTCACGCAGACAAGAGTTAAGGGTAGAACCCTGAAATGAGTTATATGCCTTTAATCATGGGAGCATCCCCAGAGGAGATAGTTTAAAGCAAGACAGTGAAGAAGTCTACACCAAAAGCACAAGTTATTTTTGGGACACAGACTAGGAATATGACAAATCATAAGAATAATTTCTTTACTATCTCACAGAGTATTTTTACAATATAGTGCATATATCTTTGTCTTCATTCAATAGACTTACTTCACCATCACTGAACCCTAGAGTTCTATTGTAAGGACTTTGACAAATATAAAATATCTTTTCCCTCATCCTTTTTCCCTGAATCCTGGCAATGTAGACGCAGGTGCAAATTTCCTACACAAAGAACACTTAAAGAGAATCCTGTTGTCCAAACGGAGACTTCGTTTAAGGTGTTTGAATTTAAATCAATGAAATACACTCAGTTATTAGTACAGTCTTTTCAACTAAATAAAGCCTTGGATCACATTACTTCTTCGTTTTCCTTCTGCACATTTCTTCCAAAATGATTTAAATATATACATGTCTTTTCAAACAGAACAAGGATTCATCAAAATGTTTTGGTCTAGCTTTCATATGTCTCTCTTACTTTTGATTGACTGATATGTTTGCATTGGTTTAATTACTACAGTGCAATTCATATTAGAAGGTCACTCTTTTACTCCCAAACCAAACAGACACAAAAACCCAGAAAGACAGAAATACTCTTTTCATGATACAAACAGACTAACTTTTCTGTTCCTACACTTGACAATTCAGCATCTCTAAAGAAGGAAGTGCCTAAACACTTGACAGTAAAAGTAAAATGTCCATCTATACTTTGAGTATCTTTTATCAGTAGAAATATCCAGCAAAAGAAGACAGTACATACCAGTAAAGTGTTAACACTGGAAGAAATAAGCAACAAATTATAAATAAGCTTTATATCAAAGTAATGCAATGTATAACTCAATCTAATCACAGAAAAAATGTACCATCACAGACAGAGAAAAGGATATGAAAGAGTTCTCTAGTCCACGTAATCTGTGAAAGAATCATGTAAGGACAAACTTTATGTGATAGTTCCAAGCCTTCTATCCCATTTCACAATTCACTGGGCCTGGCTGGGATGGAGTTAACTTCTTTCATAGCAGTCCATATGGTGCTGTGATTTACATTTGGGTCTAAAACAGACTTGATAACATACCAGTGTTTTGGTTATTGCTGAACAGTGCTGGCACAGCATCAAGGCTTTTTCTCTTCTTCTCTGAAGAGACTAGGCTTGGAGTGGGAAAGAGGTCAGGAGGGGACACAGCTGAGACAGCTGCCCCCAACTGACCAAAGTGATATCCCATACAATAAGATGTTGCACTCAGCAATAGAAGGTGGAGAAAAAGAGAAGGAAAAGGGAGATATGTGGCTATGATGTTTATCTTGCAAAGTACATGATACACATGTTGAGGTCCTGCTTTTCAGGAAATGGCCTGATACCTGCCTGCCAGTGGGAAGCAGTGAATGAATTCATCTTTTTGTTTTGCTTATTAAATTATCATTTTCTAGATCCATGAGTCCTGTCTTCCTTCTGCTTCCTCCACATCCCTCAGGAGGCTGAGCAAGAGGATGGATGGGTGTTTGGCTGCTAGCTAGGATCAACCCACCACACACAAAAAAGGTAATTTTGTATTAAAAAAGCCAAGTCTGCCCATCTTGGTCAGTAGGCAATTCATTATTATTAATATTCAAGACTACATGAATAATCTGTTTTCTTTCATGTCCCAGTGTCTGCATAAAATTTAATGCAAGTCAGTGGGGCACTAAATTAGTCTGAAATACAGAAAGGAGTGAATAGCAGAACAAAGTTTTGTGGCAATTATTTCAGCCACATGCTATGAAGAACTGTGTGTTTTTTGTACTAATTTTTTCAACTCTTTTCTGTATTAAAAACCCCTTGTTTCCTCTAAAAGCAGGAAGCATCAAGTTGTGTCTGTCAACAAGAACAGAGTAACCCATGAACTAAAGTAGATACTTGATCAGTTTTTCCTCAATCTTATTTTTTTACACTACAGTGGCAGTTAAAAAATCTATAGAAAACTGCCAGTTTTGCAATGACTTGATATAAATAAACTATTTCAAGGAATCTGGGTTAGAATCTGAAATCTCTAAAGGAACATGTTACAGGTAAGGTGTGGTGCAAGCCAGATAACATATACTTATGAAGGGAGGAAATTTTCTTCTCCAGTTTTAACCTTATAAAAGAGTCAAGCATCTGTTATAAGTTGATTATATGGGTTTTCCTTGTCCAGAGTGAAACATAACCAACTCTAAAAATGGATTAATCTCACTTGTCCTTAATGGAAGTCTTTAAATGGGATGAATCAGATTTTGGATCTGTCTTTCATTGGACAAAGGAACCTTGGGCAATTTGTTAGGGTAAGTTGCTTAAACTGTTAAAGAAAAGTGAGATGGATCCTAGCCTATGAAAATAAAAGGCTTATTGATTTCTGGCACACCCGGAAGACAGCATCTATGTAAACAAATTGGAGTTTCTTTTTACTTACGAGTTCTGTGCTTGTGGTCTGATTCTGATCTCTGCAGTCGGGTGTTAAAACATCCACTGACTTTTTTAAAATCAGGTTATTCTATTTCCCCAATTTTCAGTCAGCAGATGGAAAGATGGAGAGGAAATTACCCATAAAAGATCATTATTAACCTAATATAATGTAGTTTCTGGGACATTATGATACCTACCTACAGCTGGGTAAGGGATGAAGGGTGGTTCTGACTAATTAAACAATATATGAGAAAAAAGGAGAGAGTCTGGCTCCAACTGGAAGCATTTTACCCTCTGCAGCCCTGGAAGTACAGATAAATAATGCATTTAAAGACAAAACTAGCTCAAAACTTAAATGAAAAATGTCACTTTAATAAATTTATACATTTAATAAATTTATACATTTGTTTTAAATATAGGCACATCAATGGAAATTTAGAGAGGATCTGTTTTCCTTCCTCATGAAGAATCAAAGATACACCCAACATTTCAATTTGAAATAAAAGTCAGTGTAGCAGGATTTTTTTTATTATGTTCTATGAAGCTGTGAA
>NW_020955358.1:19858-25190 GCF_003031625.1 Empidonax traillii | reverse complement strand
AATAAATTTATACATTTAATAAATTTATACATTTGTTTTAAATATAGGCACATCAATGGAAATTTAGAGAGGATCTGTTTTCCTTCCTCATGAAGAATCAAAGATACACCCAACATTTCAATTTGAAATAAAAGTCAGTGTAGCAGGATTTTTTTTATTATGTTCTATGAAGCTGTGAATAACAATAGCTTATGAAAATACAAATAATAAAATTGGGACACAACAGTACCTTAATATTTCTACAAACAGCAGTGAACTAAATCACATAGCCCAGCTGTCAGATGGGAAAATATCATCGTTGTTTTAGTGAGAAGTCTGCATTTTCCTGAGGAAATTCCACGGCTCTTCTAGGTTAGATCAAACATGATGTGACTTCAATTCTGTATTTATCTACAGAAGTATTTTTACAAGATTAAAAGTTGTTTCAGTTTTTCTTCTGTCTCTGTCTATGTCTATGTTTTCTTTGTTAATTATTAATCAAAAAGAAAAAATACTGCTACTCTATTAAGTTATCATCACTCCTAATTTCCTCTAACCAATAGTTTTAGAATGATTTTGTTTTGACTGTGGTGTTGCTGAGACCCTATGAATCTACATTTATTATGTTCTTGTGGTGGAAATCTCTTTCATTCCAATATTTCATCAATTAATTGGACTGATTTGAGTTGTTAAGGGTATCAGAGCAGGGAAAAAGAAGAAACATGTCATAACAGTGAGATTTCTTGTCTTATGAACAAGTCTACCAGTTATGAAAAATTCACTGCTGGAGTTTTAAACTTTTTGAGAATGAATATTATCATGGTACTGATGTTTTAGGGCTATCCAGACATTTAACCCTTTGATGTGGCAAAAGTTTATGTGAGTATTCAGTGACTTCAGGTTTACTACTGCAATTGGACCTTGTAGATAATATTTACACTTGCAAATTTTAATAAATGACAGAAGAAGTAGTGAGGAGTTTTCAATTTGGATTACGAGGAACAAGTCATAATATACAGGGAATAAGGTCCACATGAAGAAATATTGAAGTATTCACTTTTGGAGGAGAGAATCCTTTCTAAGTTGTGTTGCCTTCTTTGTGCACTCAGCCCCCATTTACTCTGCAATGAGCTGTTGCAATATCATTACTATTGAAATGTGCATTACAGGAGACTAATTGTGTGGCTGACATATATTGCTTGTTCCAGTCCCATGAATAATAAAGTTTTATGAAGAGTGATGTTTAGAACTTTTGCATATAAGACCAACTTAACTGAATAAAGTTTGCAAGCCAAGGCAAAGAGTTGTGGGTGAGTATTACGGGGGAACTGTCCTGGTCACCTCGGGAATCACAGTCACAAGACTGACAAAGGAAAAGCAGGTAAGAACAATGTTGTTTAGGTGTCAGGATGAGTTTGTCCATAGGTAAGAGAGAAGGAAAAAACATAATCCTAGGGAAAAAAATAAATTTATCTATTTTCTACTGCAGAAATTTAATTTCCACTTTAAATCTAATGCAGTAATGGGCCAATTGAATTTCCCTAATACTTTTAGATCAAAGGCTTTAAAGAAAAAAAACCTACAACCTTCTTGGGGTTTTTTCTTTTGGTTTGGGGTTTTTTTTGGTGATATTATTTCCTCAGGAATTTCAAAGGATGGAAACAGAAAACTAGAAGTAATCAAAGACATCAAACTACACACAGCAAATCCCCAATAATATTGTTGTCTCATTCATATATAGAAGGAAAAGCTGAAGGAGTGGTACTTTTAATAAGAATGCTCTTTTCGAAGTCTCTTTTAGCAATATTAGTCTACAGATTAATTTCTTAAATAATTTTGCTTGCAAAAGATCCCGGGAAGTACAGGTATGGCATAAAAGGCAATCACTGGACTACAGAGGATGTATGTTCTTGCATTTTACAGCATTTCAGACTTTTCTAAAATTTATTTTATCTTATTTGAAATCCAGCACTGCAAACAAAACCATTGATCGTCCATGTACTCAAGCAGATAGTTAAAATACTTTGCAAATGACTATTTACCAGATTAACTGACAGAATGGAGTATTTATTACTTCCTTAAATATAGATGAAGGTCGAGATTTATCATTTCTGACCTTGACAGCTGAACTGTTTTGTATGTCACATAACACTGTCTACCTGTACGTCTGAATTCCTCTTCTTGTGTTCCTCACTTGTAACAATTTTGTGTGAGTACATACCTGATAAACCTGATCATCTTTCAGTATTTCTTGAGACTTCTCCCTTCAGTTCTAACATTAAAGAAATCTTAGGAGGAGAAGAGATTACCTTTTAGTCAAACAATAAAACAATAGCTTTCTGATTATGTTGATTTTCTCATTGGCTTCATTTAAATAATTTCCTTATGCTTCGATTTCTATACATAACACTACAATGAGATATAGCTATTTTCTAAAATTTTATAAAGATGCAAAATGCTTTGTTTATGTGCATGACAATTAGTAGGGAAACAACTTGCAACTGTCATACCAGGAAGATAACAAAGGAAACCAGACTATACCTCCTCAGTTTAGCAGGTTGTCATTAGCTTGGCAACATAATAATTATCCTATTCCATCTCCTGTTCATGAAAAACAATGGGAAAATATGTACACTGTGCATTTATTTCTTGCAAACTTCCTCATATCAAAGAACTTCGTGGACCAATCCTTACATAGCACTGAGGGCAAAGTAACACAGCAACAGAGGAGCAGTGCAGGTAGTATTTGATGACACAATATTTAATAGAGTTGATTTCACATCAGGTTAATCACAAAAATCCTCATGAAGTCACAGAATAGTTTGTGTTGGACATAATTTTTTTTTTTTTTTTGCTAGAAGGTTTAGTATTATTGTAATTGCACTAAAAATAATGCTTGTTTTATTTTTATTAGTCTGGGGTTTTTTGAGTATAACAGTGTTTTAACTCCATATATACGATGTGGTCACTTTTACATGTAACAAAGTATTGCATATGACAGAAGGAGCATGAAGAGGTCATCTGGGTCAATGTCCCAGTCAGAGTAGGCCCACTGTAGCTCAGGGTGCTCAGGGATGCTTAGTCAGGGTATGATTTTCTCCAAGGGTGAACATCTACATCTCAGTAGTCAGTCTGTTCCATATTGGACTACCTTGGTTGTGAAATGCTTTTTCCTGGTATCTAAGTAGAATTTTTTTTTTGAGGTAACTTGTATCAGTTGTCACATTCTGTCACTATGAATCTCAATGAAGAGCCTGAATCCACATTGTCCAGAGCACCTTTTACATAATTAGAGATGGCAAGTTAGCTGCTTTACTTAGCCTTCTTTTCTGTAGACTGAACAAACTGAGCTCTTTTAGTATGTCCTCACACATCATGTGCTCCGGCTCACCAGTCGTCTTTGTTCATACAGTCACAGGATATGCTCCATTGGAAGGGACCCACAAGGATCACTGAGTCAAACCCTTAACCCTGCACAGGACCAAGAGTCATATCACGTGCCCAAGAATATTGTCTAAACGCTTTTTGAACTCTGTCAGGCTTGGTGCTGTGACCACTTCCCTGGGGTTCCTGTTCCAGGAACCTCTTTCTAACATTCAGCCTAAACTTTCCCTGATATAACTTCAGGCCATTCCCTCAGGACCAGTCTCTAGTCACCACAGAGAAGAAATCAGTGCCTGTCCCTTTTCTTCCCCTTACAAGGAAGTTGCAGACTACAAGGAAGTCTCCCCTCAGTCTCCTCTTCTCCAGGCGAAATAGACCAAGTGGTCTCAGCTGCTCCTTGTATGGTTTCCCCTCCAGGCCCTTCACCATCTTTGGGATGCTCTCAAATAGCTTAATATCTTTAATATCTTTCTAATATCCTAACATCTTTCTTATAATGTGGTATTTTTGCTTATATTGTTGCTTGTCCCTGGGCTCATTCCAGGACATCAGTTATTGTCTTTCACTTGGGAGCCTAAAAATGAACATGGTAGTCCAGGTGCAATCTCGTGAGTACTAAGGAGAGATGAAGAACAGCTTCCTTTAGTAGCTATGCTCTAGCCAATGCAGCCCAAGAGGTAAGTAAGTGGCTGTCTTTGCTACAGTGATGTGTTTCTTACATGTTTGACTTTTTCATCAGGAATGCCAGATTTCACATTTTCTTTTCTTGACCCACCTTAGGTTTCTGGCAGCCTATTTTTCCAGTCTACCAAGGTCCACCTCAGTGGTAGCCCTGCCATCCCCTCTATGGACCACCCCCACCACAGTTTGCTGTCATCCGTGACCTTGCTAAGAGGGCACGCCATTCCATCATTCAGGCCATTAATAAAGGCGTTAAACCTTACTAGTCTCTGAATCAATGCCTGAGGAGTGCCACTAATAATGAGTCATCAGTTGGATTTTATGTCAGAGATAAGATGATAAGATGAGGAAGATGATATGACTCACTGAACAGCTGCTACCAGAAGGAACCTGTTCAGAGAGGCAATGATCATGACGTGCTTTTGAAAGCAAAGGGATTAAATAGGTGATGAATATCACACTGAACTTTTAAGTAAAACAATTCCTCAAGCTTAAAACAGGAATCTTGTGAAGGTCTTTATCTGATCATTGTCTATCATTATATTACAACTAGGAAAAATAGGAGGTTATATAGTCCTGTGCTAAAGTTTCATATGAATAATCTGATTTGTTTTGTGAGGCTTGTTAAATGATCAATTTCTGTTATTTTAAACTCAAACAATATTACCTGAGCATAGGTTTTTTTATGTTATGTCCACTAAGAAGAGCTCTGCCATCTGCCAGTGTAATTACTCTATTGTTTAAGGCATTGTGATTGCATTATGCCCATTGTTAATTTTGTAACAGTTGCATCATACTCAATAGAAAATTAAATCTCAAAACCTTGGCAGCACCATGCCCAGCTACCTCTCAGATCTATTCTATAACCTTTGGACAAAATAGTTGCTGTAACCTGCAGCTGAAATCCATTTTCTCTTTTGGTTGACAAATGAAACACATGAAAACTCACATACTAGTTCTGATCAAAGACACAGACACAGAATTGAAATAGAAAGGATTTCAACATTTATTTTCTATTAGAACTGAGTTTGCAGCAATCAGATGTAATGCCATTATCCTAGATAGTATAAAAAATGCAAAGGCAAGGCTTTGGCTTCTTACCAAAGCACCAATAGTTGGCAAACAATGTGACAATTTTCTATCTAATCAGACTACTAGTTCCATGGCCAAGTATCTCAGTGTGCTGTTGCCAAAGAAAGAGGTGCAAGCAGTTTGACCATCACTTCTCCAGGTCAGTTCTGAACTACTTGATAAAAACTAAGATGACAAATTAATTGAGACATCTTTC
>NW_020955358.1:16210-19554 GCF_003031625.1 Empidonax traillii | reverse complement strand
CAATAGTTGGCAAACAATGTGACAATTTTCTATCTAATCAGACTACTAGTTCCATGGCCAAGTATCTCAGTGTGCTGTTGCCAAAGAAAGAGGTGCAAGCAGTTTGACCATCACTTCTCCAGGTCAGTTCTGAACTACTTGATAAAAACTAAGATGACAAATTAATTGAGACATCTTTCTGTTATTGCAGCTCCTCTGTTTCTACAAGTGACATCACTAGACAACCAGAAGCATAAGCTACAATAGAACTCAGGGTGTCCAAAAGGAATTCTTAAAACCCTGCTGCTATTTATTTCTTTTCAAAGACCTAGAATATTAAAGGAAATTCAAGTAAAAACTAGGATTATTTTGGTCTCAGCAAGTGGGAAGTTTGAGCTGCTGCGTGATTGGACCTGTGTTTAAGGACCTTAAGAACAAAACTGGTAGTTCTCTAGTCAGAAAGAATATTAAAAGACTAAAGCAGGCTTTTATTACCAGAATTTTTAAGTCTGACATATAAGTAATGTGTATAACAATCACAGTTCTGAGGACAAGAAGATATGTGATTTCTTTAAATCAGGGTGCATGCATCAGAGTACAGCCCTTCATTCACTTGAATAGCATTTTAGAACCACAGGAGAGGGATTGGACATAGGTCTCATTCTAATTTATGATAGATAGAAGTGGTTATTTCCATTTAATTGGCAATAACGTTTAATTACAAATCTCTACACCCAGCACAACCTGAATTTGGCATATAAGTATATTGCATATAGTTAGTGTGATCACTGGAAAGTTTAATCCTACTTTTAGTTTGTGTGATATATATATAGTGCAACATGAGTGCTTTCTTGCTCTGTAATCTCAAATTTTCTTTGGAAAACAGCTACCTGATATAAAAGCGATTAATCACAGTTTATATGGAAGTTCTTTTTGCATTGCAAAGGTATTATTTTACATTTCAGGATACAAACTTTAATTACCAAAATTAACAAGGGTAATAAAAATCTAGCAGTTATTAACTACGTTGTATTTTTAAAATCTAAAACCCCTCTTGTGAACAAAACAGTAACAGTGCAGTAAAGATTACTTAATTCCCTATTTCAAGTTTATTACTTTAATAACTCTAAGTGATACAAAATGACAATGTATTCAACCAAGTATAAAGATTTTTGTTTGTTATTCTGGTTTATTGTGGGTTTTTTTGTTTGTTTGTTTGTTTGTTTGTTTTTAATTCAGCAATTTAAGAAAGTGGCATTTTATTTTGTTTATAAAATACTGTTTTCATCCATGCCCAAAGTGTCCTTTAATTATTTTATTATCAAAATGATTTTGGAGGGCCTAACACTCTTCATATTGGCTACTCTCGCACATAGACTTTTAATGTCTCTCCAAAATCCTTCAGAGAGTTCTGTTTTGCCAACTGTGCTAGTAATAATTATTAAGCAATTAAAATCCTCATACTTCCATATTACCTCAACCAGCCCATCTCTCCCAGCAGTGAATGAGCTATAAAGGGAGGTTCCACACTGTAAATGAGCTAGAGCCTTCACATCACCTCAGATAAATTGCTTAACTTGCTTATAGAATATGGGGATAAGGGGGCCTACAATG
The DNA here is from genome assembly GCF_003031625.1 of Empidonax traillii. Lineage (NCBI taxonomy): Eukaryota > Metazoa > Chordata > Aves > Passeriformes > Tyrannidae > Empidonax > Empidonax traillii. The sequence goes on along the minus strand of NW_020955358.1, from coordinate 17,961 downwards.
AGTCAAGGAGAAAAGACTGTAGGAAACAAATGTTAATTACAGTTGCATAAGTGAGGGCAATTGCTAATAAGTTTGAAATAGTGGAAGGAATGGCTTAAAATGCCAGCAGTCAGTGGCTTACAGTATGAGTCTAGCCCTGTCTGTCTTACCTTTTGTCCTGTTATTTATCATCTTATTTGAAGTGTAATATTCAGCACAGAAGATATAGCATTGTCTTCTAGTGAAAATATTAAGATCTACCAAGCTTTCAGAATTTGCTGCAAATTATTGATACTGAAACCATTTGCATTGATATTAATTACTGTCTTTCTTTTATTATTCTGACAAAGCATTCGAAAGCCTTAGCTGAAATAAAAGTCTAGTTATGCTTGATGAGCTGTATTTCCTGCCTTAATACTTTGCAGTCTAAATTTGAATGACACAAACAAAAAAGATGTATGGTTAATCTAAATATAAGAACCGAGAGAGAGGAAGATTAAGATGCTTATTGTACCAGTGTGGGATTTGAGTGAAGAGGGTGGATCCTGACTGTGGTGACCTAATTCAGAATAATGTCATAGAGACTACCACAGGGAATCAACCACAGGAAAGCCAACCTCTCGTCAGGTGTTAAGACTCTGACCATGAGCTAAGCTGGGCCACTAATGTGTGTAGTGAGTGCATATATATGTGCACGTGTTTGTAAGGGTGAAGGGTCTGAAAGCTGTTGAAAACTCTTTCCAGACAAAGATACCTTTGAATTTAATAAAGTCTTTGCAAATTCAACACAGACTAGTTGGGAAGGAAAATTACTTAGACTTTTCAAGAGATTGCTGGAAAAGAAGAAAGGTAAAAAATGAGCAGTTGAACCCCCAGTGTCTTCTGACAGCATTAGGGAATTCTGGAGATAGTTGTTCACAAACTAATTGTTGTGATAGCTTTGTAATCCCTAAGAGGTCATCTTGGGTTTCCATTTTTTCTCAAAAATTTTCAGTGACTCCAAAGTAGTGCATCAGGGTGGAGCAGTGCAACAGTCCCATCACGTAGGTAGGACCTACATGAATGACATATGTGCCAAGCTTAACAAAGTCATGCATTATGCATAATTACTGCAAATAGCCTTTTAAGCCAAGTTTGAAGAAATTAATCACTTCAGATGTTGACTGCTGAGGACGTTTTCTATCATCTGTCAATGATTTATGAAGACAGCTCCTGGGTGACAAGATTTTGATTTAGATAACATTTGAATGAACACTAAGTATGTTATATGTCAGGATTATTGTTCTTTTAATTTCTTAAATCATTCTTCTTATCTACCTATGCATATATGTTGTGGGTGTTCCGACCAGTGCCCTCTGGGGCTGAAAATAGTTTTTTTCCAGGTGAATTTAGTAACGCCTCTGCCAGTTACATATTAAGAAAATGGAAGAGAAGGTTGTGGCACAGAAGAAAATGGAAGAACCAGAGTAGTAGCCTGCCCTATTGGGCCTGGGTGTGTGCCCACCACCCCAGGTCAAGTCTAGCCCAGGCAAGGGGGGCCCCTTCTCTCCTGAGTAGAGAAAAAAAACTTTAGAGAAGAATCTGGAGGAGACATGCTACGAAAGGAATTCCAGGCAGAGACAACACAGCCTTCAAGGTCAAAGCTGGCTGCTGTAGGAGAGAGAAGAGAAGAGAAGAGAAGAGAAGAGAAGAGAAGAGAAGAGAAGAGAAGAGAAGAGAAGAGAAGAGAAGAGAAGAGAAGAGAAGAGAAGAGAAGAGAAGAGAAGAGAAGA
>NW_020955358.1:3561-9472 GCF_003031625.1 Empidonax traillii | reverse complement strand
TCTAATTCTGTTAATTTAAGGACTATCTGCTCCAGGTCATAAAAGAAATTGTGATTTACAAGGTTAACTGACTAATTGGCCTGGTTCAGACAGGAATGTCGATCCTCATTTTGCTTCTAAAGACATTAGATGAAATGCTAAGGTACTTAATTCAGATCCACAAAATTTCTCATTTATTCAACTAAGTCTTCAAAGTGGCATACTGTCTGTCTTCATTTCACACCCTTTGCATTTGGATTATGCAAAGTGAGGAGTGGATATTGTCAATCTATTACTATTTTCTGTAGGTGCTTCTCTTTCCCACTCCTATGCTCTGTGTCCCACTAATGTTTGTTTTCCTCTTTCAGAAGAGAGCAGTCAGAAGGAATTGCTGCTGATATTCCACATGCAATGTCACACTTGTGTCCATGATATTGCCAAAAGAACAATGATTTAACCCAAGAGATATTGACATTTTCCACTTGCTGGAATGACTAACAGCTAGAAGTGCTTTTGATGTATACAAAGAACAGGAATATGCACTTTGAAATTTCCAGTACAGGACTTTGGAGTGCCAATAAAACTTGCTTGCTGCGAAACAGGACCCCCAGGGATTTCTCAGCAGAGCTTCCCCCAGTCACAGTCAGATGCCAGGCTGTAATGCTACTCAGGGTTATTCAGTCCCAGGTGTAGAACTTCACATTTACCTTTGTTAAACCTCATGAAATTATTGCTGTCCCAGTCTTTTAGCCTATTAAGGTTCCCCTATATGGAGGCTCTTTCTTCTGACATATTGATCTGTATTTATTTTACATGGTAAGGTTTTGGTAGTCAGGAGAGTGCCACAGCGATGGTTTTTCTGACAAGACAACAGAAACTGTCCCCATGCAGGCAAAGCGAGTTCCAGCTGGCTCCAAGACTGACCCACAACTGACCAAAGCTGAGCTGGTGAACAACAGTGATAGCACCTCTATGAGAACATATTTAAGAAAGACTGAAAGTGCTGTGCAGCAGCTGCAACAAGGGAGTGAAAAGAGAAACAATTCTACAGACACCAAGGTCAGTGAAGAAGGGGGACAAGGTACTCCAGGTGTTGGAGCAAAGATTTCCCTGCAGCACATGGAGAAAACCACAGTGATACAGGTTGTCACTCTGCAGCCTATGCAAGACCTCACCCTGATGCAGGTGGACCTGTCCTGAAGGAAGCTATAATCCAGGGAGCCCCCATGCTGGAATAGGCTCTGGGCAGGAGCTGTGGCCCATGAGTAACTCATGCTGGAGAACTCTGTTCCTGAAGATCTGTACTCCATCCCACATTAGAGACCCACATTAGAGCAATTTTTGAAGTACTGAAGCCCCTGGGAAGGAACCATGTTGGAGAAGTTAATGAAAGGCTGTAGCCTATGGGAGGGACCCTGCACTGGAGCAGAGGTAGAGTGTGAGGAGGATGGAGTAGAAGAGCTGAAGGGCAACCCCTCTTTCTGTAACACCCCATGCCACTCAAAATGAGAATGCAGAAGCGTTAGCAATGATGAAGCTGAGCCTGGGAAGAAGGGAGGGGTAGGGAAAAGATATTTTCAGTTTTGTTTTTATTTCTCACTATCCCGCTCTGTTACAATTATTATTGACAATAAATTAAATTTATTTCTTCAAGTTGAATCTGTTTTGTCTGTGGCAGTAATAGCTAAGTAACTTCCCAGCTATTATCCTGAATCACAAGCTTTTTGTTGTATTTTGCCCCCATCCTACTGATGGAGGTGGAGTGATAGAGCGGGTTTGTGATGGCCAGCCCAAGGTCAACCCTCTGTATGATCTCTCTTCTCAGTGCATATTCATCTGCAAACTTGGTGAGAGTGAAGTCAGTCCCATTAATCGGAGCGTTTATTTGGAACTGAGCAGCACTAGACCCAGGATTGACATGCAAGAAACTTCTCTTGTAATTTGCTGTCAAGTTAGACTTTGAGGCTTGAACCAATAACTTTTGTGCTTGATAGCTTAGTTTGTTTTCCACACACTCTATAGGCCATCTTCCAGTCCAGATCTTTCTTACCACACTCAAATTCTCTGCTACTTTTATGTGTGGAAAACAGCCAGTCAATTCAATGCTTGGATTTATTTAATTAAATTACTCTGGAAATTTCTCACTAGATGGTCACAGAAAAACAGAAATTGAATATTCAACTTAAAACGATGACTACTCTTTAAATACGTGACTTTTCTTCTAAAATATAACACTGTGATATTACAGTTTTCATTTAATTAGTGGAGCACCTACAGATTACTATATGAGTCCACCAATAGCAAACTCATTGACATACCAAAGTTTTGGAAAAAGGTTATGTATTTCTGTTACATGTCATCATTTCGTTACTTTTGAGAAATTGTTGCAGGAACCTGAGTCACCTGGACCTCTAAGAGGCAACTGTGGTGTAATGAGCTTTTGTGAGAAGACCAAAGGTCTTCTATCTGTACAAGTTTCACCTCAATCCCTTTCTAAAGAACTTAAACAATTACAGCAAATGTTATCTGCCATAAAAATACACAAAAATTTCATAGACTCAGAACTACTTTTGCTAAATCATTTGTATATGACGTCACGTTAACTTGTTACATTCTAATGACTGCAGTCCTAAAGATCAAAAGTTGCTGTGTTTTCCTAGATAATAAATAATAATATTTCGGTTTGCACTTGGTTTTACTGCCTTGTTTTAAGTTACACTGAAGTTAGTATTGTCTGCTTTGTATCTTAAATTTAATTGTAACTGTATAGTTTCTTTGACACAAGTATATAACTAGCTTCTGGGAGATAGCTGCCTAGGTAACAGTCAGGAGTCTTAAGGTTACTCAGCATATTTACAAAGAATATAGAGAGTCCTGCTTCCCTAAACACAAGAGAGTACCACAGCTCATGACAATTTTCTTGCCTTCATCCCTGATGGCATTTCAGGTCCTAATCCAAAGACTTTCTCTTTAAACTCTTTTCAGGGTTGTGTCTCTCTATTTTGTCTTTCACTGCCCCGATGTATGCACACGGCCTTTTGTGCTCCTTCTCTCTGATTTCTGACCTTTATTGGTTGTTTCACTTAAAACCAGTTCTCACAGGAGTGACTGACCAAATCCACAGCCTTCCTAATTAAACTTGGAATTTCATTTTTGACAGTGAGTTTGTGTCTGTGATTTGAGATCCCCTTTTTCTTACATTTTAGCACAGAGATGACATTCTTGTATTACCAGTACTTTTAATGCAATACATTCTGTATAGAAATTTATCTTTTGATATCTATGGGTATTTGCCACAGTTTTCACATAGTAATGATTCCCTTTTGTGGCTTTTCAAAAAAGAAAAGCTGCTGGAGAAGAAAGGGTTGCTGGAGGAATGATTATCTGGAATCATGTTTCTGCAGCTCAACTTATGACCCTTGCAGCTGCCAAGTACCAGCTGAAGTACAAAATATCAGGCAAGAAATGTAAGTTATATTGTGATGCATGCTGGGAACAGACAGACTGGTCTCCTAGTGTATCTAAATGATGGTTGCTGAGGCTCTACTGATGCAGAATAATCTGACTGCTTCTGTGGAAAAAGCGGTTCTCAATAGTTTGACATGAATATCTGTACACGTAGATAAATTCCAGCTAGGGTCTCTGAGAAGCTGTGTCACTCTTTTTAGCGTTGAATGAGGATCCAGACAAAACAGGTTGAAAAATTAAGAGGTTACATTAGGTATTTACACGGTCCTTTACATATACCCTTAAAAACTGATGTTAATTTTATTTGCTAGTATTTTGCATAACTCTCATATACCTTCTAGGAGTTGTCACCTTAGTTATCCTTCATAGAAAACCTACCGCTGCTGAACTTGAACACTTACTATACTCGCTCGTGGAACACAAAAACAGAAAATGGAAAGCTAGGAATACAAATACAGAGCAAGTGGCATCATCTCTTGAGATACTAAAAAATTTTACCCAGTCCAAATCAAACTCATTATTACTTTCAGCATTTTAGAAGCATGTATACATGCACAAAAACGTATATGTGTTTTATCTGTGACTAGTTTCACTCTTGTTGCTCCTAAGTTTCAGCTTTCTCTTTATATTTGGTGCTTAATCAGCTAGAAATACACAAAAGAATATTTCATAAGGAGGAGCTAGACTTGAAGGCAGACTATTAGCAAGGTACACATGAAATCCATTGGAATGTAGGAAAAACAATATTCCCACACTTGGAGTTCAGCCCTGTAAAAGCAGCAACTGTTGAGATAACAACTGAAAAATGAGGAACATATGGTTATTACTGTAGTTTTGCTTTTGTTTTCAGCATAGATATCTGATAGTTGGTATCATGATTAGTATTGGTAAATGGAACAAAGTCAAGTTAAGAAATTACAGACTACCTTTCAGAAAATTAGTTTGGATGATGGAAACATGCAAATGTATTTAGAAGCAAGATGGTGACTTTGTAGTTCAATGACCTCTGTCTCATCTCCACACACAATTTCTAATAAATTGTTCTGAATTGTTCTTCTGACCACTTGCCAAGAAAATAATGCTATTATTGCCAGGTCTCAAATGGCTTTGCAGTAACAATGTCAGAGTGAAACTATTAGTGGAATTACTATGTCAGAAAGGCATCTCACAAGCTAAGGACAGTCTGTGGCACAAGACCTGAAACTACCTTGTGATCTGTCTTGGCAATTCTACCATATTTTCAAGTTATTAGTTTGAACTACAACTTCTGAGCAATTGCAACACTGCAGACAAATAGTGACATCAATATGCACAGCCTAAAAGAACTGGAAAAAACAGAAGGCAATTACAGAGACTCTTGTCTTAGCTGAGCTGCCATAGTGCCTGATGAACTCCAGATCTAGCAAAGGGACAGTAGTTTCCAGCATATCTGTATCTACTTGCCTCGCCTCCCAGTTTACACTCTGACAATACATCTTGATGGTTTCTTATAACACTAGAAGACAAGTTGGGATAAAGAAACATGGAGATGAAATGAGACTCTTTGGTGTAGGGAGGAGTAACTTCATGCACTGGGACATGCTGAGGACAGACCAGCTGGCAAGTAGCTTTGCAGAAAAAGGCCTGGGAGTCCTGGTGGTCAAGTTGTACTTGGGCCAGCAGCGTGTGCTTGCAGCAATGACCACCAATGTCTTGGGCTTCAATAAATAGTAAGATCATTGCCAGCAGGTTGAGGGAGATGACCCTTACACTCTGCTCAGCTCTGGTGAGGCCATAATCTGGAGTGCTGGATCCAGTTCTGGACTCCACAGTACAAGAGGGTAGCCTGATTTAGCTGTTCCCTCTCTGCTTTAGCTGATCCCTCTTGGGCAGTGGGATGAGGGTAAGGGTCAAAATAGATGATCTCAAGAGATGCCTTTGAACCTCAACCATCCTGATTCTGCTATGCTGTGTTGGGAGTAGAATAAAAGGAAATGGAAAATCCAGGGAATCCTGCTGTAAGTGAAACACCAAAAAAAAGGCACTGTGTAGAGAATGTGCAGACATATTAGGGAACTGTGTTTTGTGTCAAATGCATAGAGAGGGAAGTGGAAATTCATTAGAGAAATGAATAAGAATGAGTGAAAGGGAACACAGGGGTCTAGGACAGAGAAAGGTGTGGAGCACACAGGGAATCTAGCCTGAAAACACTGGGGGAGTACATGCAGTTTTAAGCAAGAGGGAATGAGGTGTGCAGAGTGTTTTTCTGCTATTAAAATGAGGGAACATATATGTTGCAGTCTTGTCTGGGACCTGGGACCAGACCAGCGACGGGGGTTCTTGCCTTGCCTGCAGATAGTACAGTGGCAATAGCAAGTGCTGGCAGGTAAAGTTCACTTATGCGAGGAGCCCCGAATAAGAGACACACACACACAAGATGTGAACACCCACACAGCCAAAAGCTGATCCACTTTATTAAACAAGA
>NW_020955358.1:0-1351 GCF_003031625.1 Empidonax traillii | reverse complement strand
TGTCAGTACCAAGGCTTTTGGCTAGATTTACCCAGGTGTTTCCTTGTTTGGACGCGGTTCGTGGCACAGGGTTTCCTACTGGTGCTTCACAGGAGGGAGAGATGAAGGCGGTGATGAGGATGATGATGCAGATGGAAGATTGGGTTCGTTGAAAATGCGAATTCTCCTGGATGGTACCCATAATGGTCCGGTGTCTGTGGAAAGGCAAGCGTGTCCTTTCCCCCATGTGATTAGAGGGAAAGGACCTCTCCATTCATTAGTACGCGTGCTGATTGTCAGTATCTGTAAATACAATAACAAGTTTACTCTTTTGAGGTTTGGTAGAGCCCCCCACCCCAGAAACACAGAGGGAGGTGCCCTCAACAGGCCAAGATTTTGGCCAATCCTTAGCGGCTATGATGGTGATGTCCGCTCCTGTGTCCAGAAGTCCAGTAATTGTAGTATGTCCTGCTGGCGATGTGGCTGTGACAGTCATCAGGGGTTGATGTGAAGAGACTATTTGAGTCCATCTCACGTGGAGAGTTGTCGCCGTTTCTCCTGGGTTTTCCTGCAGCTGTTGAGATAGCTGAGACACTGGAATTAAAGTAGCTATAGGTTCAGAGTTTGTAATTGTTACAGGTGGAAAAGGAACATGTACAGAGATGGTGATTCTGTCCAAGCTGTTGCCGGTGAAAAGTTCCACTTGAGCAATGACACCCTTTTGCGATGCCTCATTAGAGGGATTGACTAAGTACCATTGGTCTTTTTGTAATGGTTCTGAAGGGTGTGTTGTTATTGTGGATTCTTCCGCCGTGAAGGTGACATTAGGGGAAGAGGAGTGGAGTGTGATGCATTGTGGGACATTTAATGTGTGTTGGTGAGGTTTGGTTCTGATTGTGTCCTGCCCATTAGATGGCATTGGCATTCTATTGAGGTATTTGATGTCCCCGCGCCCCTCATGGCGCTCAGTGTCAAGTTTCTCTGACTTGTGTCAAATTTCTTTTGTGCTGGTGGTGTACTAAAAGCAACTTTTTTCTTATATTGTAGTTTAGGAGATTTTGGTGGGAGAGGGTCACCATTGATGTCACAAATAGACCTGCATTCTGAGGTCCAGTGTCTCCCTTTTCCACACCTTTGACAGTTAAATTTAGGGAATGTTTTAGGTGTTTGTGTTTTATTGTCTGGGCACTTTCTTTCAATATGTCCTGTTTGTTCGCAAGCAAAGCATTGACCCTTAACAGCACACATCATTAGCCTTATTTTTTCTTTTGTGGATCCTACATTGCGACAAGCTTCGATCATTTCAAGCAGTGTAGGATTTTTTAATGGCCTTAAAAGTTTTTGGCATTCTTCATTTGCTTTTTCAATTACT
>NW_020955357.1:809967-861626 GCF_003031625.1 Empidonax traillii | reverse complement strand
CCCAACATATTTAACACTACCACATAACTGCAAGCAATATTTCCCAGTATCACAAGTGAAGTTAAACCTGTGTGAATGTTGTTTTTGGGTTACTGCATTTATTTGCACATGTAGTTCCTATTTAACATTAGTAGAAATGCACCACCTTTGGCTCTCCTGAACAACTCTTATGGGATGGACTCACAGGCTTCCTCCTCTGTGCTCCACCAGCCTTTTCGAACCTCATTGCTCTACCTAGTGCTGCCAGCATTATGGGATGATGCACTTGTATCATGATTAGAATGCTTATGCAGCTTACTCAGTAAGAAAATATGTGGCTTTAATACGACACATTTAGCATGTTCCAAGAGTGAAACTGGATGAATGTAAAAGCAGGGGACCATAGCTGTATGTCCCTGCAGTGAGACCTATGGAGTACAACCAGGTTTCCAATAACACAGGTTCCTCTTCAAATGGCGTGCCAAGTTTCCAGCCTTCCTCTACCTTTTCCCAGCCCCTCCTCAGGTTTCCTTCCCTAAGAAATCCTTTTGTCTATGTCAGCACTACTCAGATGTATTGAGATCTACTCTGTAATTTTACCAAGGGCTGATTTTTTTTATTGAGACCCACTCAGCAGGCAGAAATGCAAGAATGGTTTCAGCTCTGCCAGGTGTGGCAGGTGGCTGCCAGGCTGTAAACTCAGCACCATCCCATGGCCAGCCTTGCCAGGAGAACAGCACAGAAGAAATTATCTCCTGCAGGAGCATTGCATGTTTGGGACTTCAATGGTGCTTGATAAGCACTGTAGCTATTTTATTTCCTCTTTCTACCCTACTGACAGGGCACTGTATGGGCTGGCAGCTCCTGCGGGACCAGGAGCTGTGGGGGCCAGGACAGGAGCTCCCTGGTCAGGAGGAGGGCACTGGGAGTGCCAGGGGCAGCCCTAGCCCTGGAATCAGGCACCATCCTGAGGAGAGGGGCCCAGCCTGGCAGGGCCCGTGGCTGGAAAGGGCAGGGCTGAAGGGAGATTGAGATTGGATCTGCTCCCTTTCCCTTCAAAGCTGCTGTTATGTTTCCCACCTCTTCACTCTTCCCACATCTGGACTGGCCTCCCGAGTCTGGATGTACCCCACCAGCTCTCTTCCCTGCCTGCTTTCTTTCCCAAGTAACCAGATTCATGCTGTTAGCAGAAGGCATGACATGGCTGGGACATTTCACAGGGGAAACCACTATTACCTCCCCTTTGCAGTTGTTTGAGAGAGGCAGCTCAAGAAGACACCTTCTGAGAAGTTCTTCTTAAATGTTTAATATTATTCTTCCAATCCTCAGAACTGATAGATCAAAACTGAACTTAGTTTGATGCAAAGGTATAATAATTTTACATGTCTTTCAAAAGTGCTTCTATTGTATTTTTAGAGGGAAATAACTCATAGTTAGCAACAAATTTAAATTACTAACTTTCTCTTCAGTTTTTAATTGTATATTGTATTACAGGTACAGTAAGTATTCTAGGTAAGTATATTGTATAATACTGTAACTACATTTGACGTATCATATTTTACCCTCAAAGTACTTATTTTGCAGGTCAGTATGCAGATGTTTTCTAGAGTATTTTATACAGAGATTTTGAAAATTACCTTATAAAAAATGCAGTTCTACTGCCTTCTTCTCACAATGTGATAAACAATACCTGAGTAAAATCTTGGCAGTTTAAATTATTAATAGAAAAGGAATATAAAATTACATGGAAGAGGCGCAAACATTTTTTCCTTCAACAGATAAAATTAAACAGAAAATAAACACATATAAGTTGATCTTATTCAGAGATGCATCACTGCTAATATTTTTACCAATGCTGTCAGGCCATCTTTCTAATGCTTTAATAAATCTGGTGGTTTATTTACTGATCCAAGTTCTATCTGTGAAATTTTCACTTATGAAAAGCTTTCTGGGTTATCAAATGCTTGCTGGGTAGATCAGTTATTACAGGTATGTTTGTGATGGACATATGTAATAAAGACAACTGGTTTAGTTCAGATATGCACTCTGCTGTTACACTTCAAAAATCCAAAGGAGATTTTTGCACTTGATTTTTCAAGCTGCATGGCAGTGCTGGCCTTGAACTTCAAACTAAAGCCATGGTCAGACTGGCCCAGTAGGCATGTATAAAATATGTATACACTGTTCCATTATACAAAACAGAAACAGCAACAAAATTAATGTGAAAAATTTGTTTCAAAGCCATACTCTAGACAGGCCTATTAGGTGTTTAGACATAAACCTCAGACTTGTAAAGTATTATAACTTCTGCTATACATGCATGTATGCATATGGGAATATAGATCTGTATTTCTGTATAGATTCCAAAAAAATTAGGACCTTGATATTGTTCCCAGTACATTTACTGGGAATTTGGCACTGAATAAAACTACACCCAGAAGAGGAAGGAGGTATTTTGCAGACATAAACAGAGCATTCTGTTTGCTAGAAAGGCCCACTGGCATTTTATACAAGCCTTCTCAGGATGAAGAATAGAGCATTTTAAGAAATTCAGAATGACCAGAATTTACTACATATATCCAGACCCATGCAATTTTATCGAGTTTCTTTTTGCAGAGGAACAGAGGCAAGGAGTTTCAGTCCTGAAAAAAACACAAACCAAATCAATCAAACAAACAAAAAAACTCCACCCCACACCCACCCTTATTTTTGGCCTATTTTTATATTTTGTGTCCTGTAGTTCCACCATCTTTCTTTTTAAAACAACACAGGAATAGATCCTCCTATAAGAAAAGTTCATTTGCAATACTTCTTATTTTCTCAAATCAAAAGACAACATTCAACTTACTGCAACGTTTTGAGGTGACTTTGTGGCTTCATTGTGCAGCCATAAGCTTCCAGTTACTGATTTTTTGGTGCCTTAGGATCATAGGATCTCTATGTTTTGAGGGACGGGTAAGATTCCTAATGAACCTTTCAAAATGCAGCCTCTGAAACAGCATGCTTAAATAGTCAGTATTTAAAAAATAGACTACACTAACAATCAGGATTCTCCATTTGCTATTGTATTAGGCAATTCTTCTTCTACATTTTCCATTGTATGTAGTAATTCTTCTGCATTTTCCCTGGATTTTATGATTTCTTATGTAAAATCCATGCTAATTTCTCATTAGACTTTTTCCCCAAATAAAGTTTATCTCATCATTTATCCCTAGTCTCTAACCTTTTGTGAACATATGTCTGGAAGGGATGGTATGAGTCGCTGAATTCAGCCTTCTCTGCAGAAAACCTTACCACATAAGTCTATTCATAAATTCAATTTTAAAAATTGTTGGGCTTTTCTACCCAGAACTCCTGTTGAGAGACAGGTCCAGAACCATGACGTTCCAGTGCTTAGAAGCATCCTGACTTCCTCCTTAATTGCATTCATGTTTATATCCATCTGTTTCTGGGCCAGCATTTTCCTGTGGCTTAAAATAACTCCCTGCTTCATAAGGGTGCTAACCTGGTATAATCTATGCACAGACAGTAATCATATGCCCCTCAGCCTTTCTGCCATTAAGCAATTTTAAAATTTTGCTTAATCTGTCTACTGATTTTTTTGCACTTTTCTCAGTTCATATTCTGAACTGGAATTGTACACAATATTCCAGACACAGTGGTACTTCTCATTCTCTACTGGTAATATTCTACAGCCCTGAATTTATCATTTAGTTGGATGAATGATACTAGTGGCTCATGACAACATGATAAATAATTACAATTGGGCATTTCCAATTAATTGCTTCCCTTGGATGAATCCCTCTATTATACCAGAAAATCTTGTTATTAATCCATAAGGACATGGCCTTGTATTCTGTATTAAATTTAGCTTTACTTGCATTTCTGCAGGCGTCTAGGTCACCTGTTTTATAGAACTGAAATTTTTGATATGTTTTCTTGTGTGCAAGGCCTTTGTTTTTGTCATTAGGAAGTTTAATTAGCCCACTCTTATTTTTGTGCCATTGCCTTTGTTCAATAAGATTGGCCAAATGTTGGTATAAGGAGCCCAAGCTGAATTCTCTCTCTGGTCTCATAGTCACCTTTCCAGCACAGATCTATTGTCATCCCTCTTTTAGCCACTTTTTTATCTAACTTACATTTCTTGTGCTATTTCACCTCATAATCTCACGAGTACTACATTGTCAGATGCTTTACTGAGATAAATATCAGCTGGATCCAACAGGTTTCCATCCATAAAAATTCTGCTTCCATTAAAATACATGGTTTACTTTTAGTAAACTTGAACTGCATTTTTATCCCACCTTCCATTTATATCCATAGTGGTCATTATTTTCAAATTTTGTTTTAAAGCTTTGGGTGTTTTGTAGACTAACAGAATAAATGCAAATATATCAAATGTTTATAAAAATAAAAGTGAAGCTTGCTATATAGCATCACAATAGCACAGATGGATTAAAATCTCTACCACAAGCCATAAAACTTTGTGCCCTAGTTCTTTCAGTAGCCAGTAATGCTTCCCCCTTTGAGCATGTCGAGCTCTCCTAGTTTTAGCTTCCATGCCATGGTTCTTTTTACTTTGTGCATATACTCTTCTGGCTTTGACTTTACTTTCTAGATCTTTGTCTGTTCTGAAAGGTGCAAAAATTACTCACTGAGCTGGGGAATGCAGCTAGATTACACAAAACCTTTAGGGCTCCACCTTCTTTATGTGCTAGTTGCAATGTGCTACTTATGTCACTAAAAAGTCTTGTTTTTTGTTTCATTCTTTTTCAAGATCTAGCTCTGGGTTAGGTTTGGCAAATCTCCTCCAGTCCTGCACCTCCAAGTCTCCAAATTATAACATTCTTCATTCATTCATTTCTCTTCTCCGTTCTATACAGACCTTTTCCTAGTTTTAACTCTGTGGGGGTGGTTACTCATCCTGCTTCCATACTTGGAATGTGAATTCCAGGCAGTTTTTGTATCTGAGTTAGATAAATTCCAGATCTCTGTCATGTTTAAGCCTCTGATTTATTCAGTCCATTCAAATACCGCAATTACTATGTCTAATCTATCAACATTTGTTCTTGTAGTAATGAAAAAGCCCTCTAAAACTTTAATTGTTGAAACAACTTTGTTTATTCTTCCATTTCATTTGGATTTTTCAACCAGGTGGGGATGGAGAGGGAACTGCTCTGTTTTTACTTTAAACACAACCACCTTTCTCCCCATCATTACTGCCTACAAAAAATTAGTCTAAAATAGCATCAGTTTGTGCTCTGAAAAACAAACAAACAATCATTTAGTTGTCACTTGAACAAGTATCTGCACTGTAGTGGCATTAACAGCCCATGTTTTCCAGTGTACAGCTGTATTTTTTAATTTCTCTTCAACTTTGTTAGAGATCTCCCTGATCCCCATGTTTCACCAACAACTCAGATGTGATGATCTGCTTCTCAAATACTGTGTGCATCTCTGCAAAACAGCAAGGTGGGAGGTAGCCATAGTAACCTTGATGGATAAGACCTCTCTAATTATCTAATCATTCTTGAGAGGTGAAGCAGTGGGTGCCAAAGTCCAAGGCCAACAAATAAAAAGAAGTGTCACAGAGCTTGTAATGAGTGACTCCATGAATGAAGAAACCCGAAGACTGATTTCTCTAACCAGTGTTGCTTGTTTAAAAAATGTTTTATGTTATGATTGAAATAATCTCTAATACTCTTCCTCAAATTCTTCTAAGTCAGTATGTAATTACATTGACATAAGTCAATATATCAAGCATTCTGATGACCCCTCTCTAATACCACAATCCCAGTTACGTTTCTGAGGTACTGGAGTTGTTCTAGAATTTATTTTTCACTGTCGATTAAAACACTATATATCTTTCATCTTTGATTTATCATGCTGCTCTCATTTGTTAACAGATTTAGGATAAAAAAGTGGTATAGCCAGCCAAAAGCATTTCTTACTCACTCAGATGGAAAAGGAGTGCAAGCAAAACCTCCCATTTCTCATTTACATTTTATATTAACATACAAAATATAGAAACTGTTTTTCTTCTATAAGGCCCAATCCCATGTCTATGTGATCTGCTGTGGTTTTCCCTCAGCACATTTCTTACAGGTAGCACATTCCCTGCAAGACTCTCTGACATTGCTCAAGGCCTTAGAGAACTACTGCTCTAACTATGGTCCAGGTTGGTTTAAACTAAGACAACGGGGCATAACAATTGTTTCCCCTAAAATATTAATTGTTCGTGGAAAACAATACTTAGATAACAAATCTTAGGCACACAGATCATATTATTTTATCAGTTTTGCATTGTTGACTTTCATACTTCCCAAAGAAGCATTTCCAACTTTCAACCACCATTAGATTCTTTGCCACTGTCCACTGTTAGAAGAAATTTGCAGAAGAAAAAAATAATCTTGTAGTAGTCCAAACCACACTAACCATTTGCTAGAAGCTGAAGAGTTTCTGAGAGATTAAATATCAGAAAACATAAGCTAATGTGTCTAGCTCAAAGTAAAAATTAGGCATATGTAACCTGCAACACAAGTCCAGAAACAGATCTGTATAGGACACTGTAGATACCTCTCATCTTATTTTGTTGCTGAACTTCTGAATACAGAGAGTCCTTCTATTAGACTGAAAGGAGAACAATGGCATTTACCACTCACCTCAACATCTCTTAACATTTGCTTAGCCATCTGATAGATTATTGGTACGATGTGTGGTCTGGTTGTATTTCTAAAGAATGAAGCCCCAATTCCATTCCACTGAAATTAACATGAACTTCTCTGCACTTCCGTTCAAACAGATTAATTCCTCACATGCACCTGATGGATCATGTTTTCATAAATTATCTTGCTTCTGACTATAGGTTTGAAGAAAATTAGTTGGTTTTGCTATTTAAGATCTTGTGAGGGGGGCATGTTAAAATAAAAAAGGCAGGAGACATTAACCTTTATCCTTCTAAAGGTTAAATACCTCTGGAAACTTATGTGGCTTGATCCCAGAACTTGATAGGACCAAGGCTGCTCATGATTTAAAACACTAGAGCATAAAAAGAATTAAAAGTTCAATTTAGCATTGTCTCCTCTTCAAACAAGTGAAAAGTTTTTTATTGAGGTAAAAGCGTTATTGAGGTAAAAGTATTCGGAAAATTACCCAATAAAATCTCAGTACTCCAAATGCATTATTCCTCTTGATCAAAAGTCACTAGAGAACAAATTGTGAAAATAAAAAAAGTATTTCTCTAGAGCTACATGAGGTAATCTGAAAAGTAATTACATGACAAAAAAGGGTAAGAGAATTAGAAAACTGTAAAAATCTATTGAATTGGTATAATTTAGTATTATTTGTCAAAAATTTCTTGTACAAGTGGAAGTGTTACGTAAATACAGAAAACCTCTAAAATGCTTTAGAGACAGTTTATTATTGCAGACACTTTGCTTTGATAAACAATTCTTGTCCAGTCTTTTCATTATTATCCACGCTAGATATGAGCTCTTCTTTGTATAATTTAGCCTAGCAATTATATTAGGTTACTATTCCAAACTAGAAATCAAATATATATAAAAAATACAGAAAATCCATATAGAAGTAAATAGGAAGGCAGATAACACAAAAATACATACTTGACCATATTTGCACAATTAATCAATGACTAAGAAATTATTATTAGTGTTCATCAGTATATCCAGAACAACTTCACTAACATATAGCCAACCATGGCAGACAATCTTGCACTGGAAGAAATAAAACATTGCAGCTGTATTTCCCAGGAATCAATAACCATTGAGTCCTGATATTTAGGACTGTTCAAAGTCCTAAAATACAGATAACACTGAAAGGGTATTCTACCACCTCTGCTATCAAAATGGTGCCAGTGAGTTTTAGAATTCAGTCCTTCTCTTGAGCTAAGTATATTGCTGTTTTAATGAAGAAAACACACCATATGCTTAAATCAAAAACTTCTGGCACCTTCACACTGAAAGGGAAAGCTGCACTCCACCTCAAACTATTTTATGGCCTTTGGCAGAAGGATACAGCAGCCTCATATGAACCGTGGAATCTCTTAACACTGTCAAAGCAGCCTTCATTTAGGAAGAGCTGCATAAAGCAGGCTCTGCTAGGCTCATCCAAATTCATTTATAGAACACTCTACCCTGTATGTGTGAGTTGGTATCCCATATTTGTTAGTAAAAAAACCAGCAACACTATACTAGAAAGGAAAAAACCTCACATGTTGACATTATAGAAGTGCTTGAACAGCCATAATTGTTAATGGAGGCCCTGTAGTAGAGTACCACTACTGAAATATGAACCCTGAAGACTTTAAGACCTTGTCTGTGAAGTATTCTATTTTAAAATGCTAAGATCAGGGTTTTTCTCTGGCTGCTAGAAGTAATTACTTTTTATTGCTATTCAGTAAATAACTATTTGAAACAGGTAAATTACTAGGACTAGCAGTCACAGACAAGCCCAGAGAGAAGGACATTCAGATAATCAGGACAATATGTTTAGTGAGTTCTCAGGAACATAGATTAGGTGGAGAGGGGTGCATGAAGAGACTAAACAGGAAAGGGAGGGAGGAAAGCAGGAAGAAAAGATGGAGTTAGAAAATGGCAATAATGTAAATTAATAGAGTTTCCTGGTGATGGAATTTGTCTTTCTCAAGTCAAGAGAATTAGAGTATTTACAGGTGATTTCTGTTGATCAAGGATCTCCTTCCCTGGGGTTGCCAGCTGTGTTTTGATAGCCAGATTATATGGGAGATTCTGACACCTTTTTTCTCTGTCAAGAAAAGGGCTTGACAGACATCAGTTTCGTTGCTTGTCAAAAGGGAATCTGTTTGCTCCTTGGCAAAGTGCCTGCTCTCTATTAATTCTCTTTGTTTGGGTTTTTCCTTTTCAATGATGTTTTCCGCACACAAGCATTCTTCTCTGCAATTTCTGGCCCTGTCATACCAGGCCTGTGGGGCAGAGGGCCCCCATGGCCTCTTTATTTGTAGCCTTTTCTTCATTGAAGTCAGTGAAAACGATACCTGGCAAACCCAAGGCTCTATTGTTTCTCATTCCCAATAAGCCATGAAGTTCTCAGTGGTACACAGCTCAGTGAAGCAATCTAGTGTTTCACAGATTAAAAACAAACCACCCTGCATCTGGCATAGGTATCAACTGAGGCCCATCACTGTACAAATGTCTCTTGCAAAACTGTGCCTAGTTTGGAAACAATACATGCACCTTCACACAGAGTCAGAGATCACAAATTCTGTCAAACCAAAGTTGCCCCTGTGAAGAAACAGCTGAAGCTTTTCCTCACCATGTTCCCAGAACCAGGAGTGACAGACAGCATGCTGCAGTCACACCTCACCACTTTCCCTCAGAAGCTCAAACCTAGCTGGGCTTCAGGCCAGCTGCAGCCGCCTTCATGTGGAGACAGCTGAAATGATCCCCAGCAGGCGGGATTATGGGAGGCCTTTTAGGTCAGGTGAATACGATACATATGCATGGATCCAGTTTGGATATCTGACCCAACAAACTATCCTACAGGGAACCAGGGAGATAGCACTGAAACACCAGCAGCAAGAATGCTGGCCAGTTTCTGGAGGAAAGTATGGGAGCAGAATGAAAAGGCCAAAATGTCACAGGTGACACCACCAGTGAGGCATTTACACTATAAAGTATTACTTGCAAAAGAAAACAGGAAACATTACAATTAGAAGTAGGATGTTGAGAAGCATTCCGTCTTTGGCTCAGCTCCAGCCTGATTGAGCTGGATGACACAGAGGATCCAGCTAAAGTTACAAGGCGACTCTTTCTTGGTTGTCTGTTACAGCGCTAACACTGCTTACAAGCACAGTTGTTTCCTACAGACTAGGAGAAAACAATCACTTCTCAGTCTGGAACTACATTTTGGTGCTACATAGTAGCTTTGTAGCTGTATTATTTGTATTGCACCATAAATGTGTTTATGATTTTGGATTATTTAAAAGAACATAGTTTGCCATAGAAAAACACACCAACTTGCATCAAGAACAGTGTGGCCAGCAGGAGCAGGGAAGTGATCCTTCCCCTGTACTCAGCGCTGGTGACACACCTTGAGTATTGTGTTCAGTTCTGGGCCCCTCAGTTCAGGAAAGACATTGAGGTGCTGGAGCAGGTCCAGAGGAGAGCAACCAGGCTGGTGAAGGGACTTGAGCACAAGTCCTATGAGGAGAGGCTGAGGGAGCTGGGGTTGTTCAGTCTGGAGAAGAGGAGGCTCAGGGGTGACCTCATCACTCTCTACAACTACCTGAGAGGAGGTTGATGCAAGTTGGGGGTCCATCTCCTCTCCCAGGCAATCAGCAGTAAGACAAGAGGGCACGGGCTTAAGCTCTGCCAGGGAAGGTTTAGGTTGGATATTAGAAAGAAGTTCTTTACAGAGAGAGTGATCAGGCATTGGAATGGCCTGCCCAGAGAGGTGGTGGATTCACCGTCCCTGGAGGTTTTTAAGATGAGGCTGGATGTGGCACTGAGTGCCATGATCTAGTAATCACAGTGGGGTTGGATCAAGAGTTGGACTTGATGATCTCGAAGGTCTCTTCCAACCCAGTTAATTCTATGATTCTATGATTCTATGAACTTACAAGTGAGCACGAGTATTTTTACTCCAGTGTAATGGCTATCACTTTGTCTTTATTAGATCATCAAAAATTCACAACTAACTATTTTCATTCCTTGCAAATAGTCAGATAAGGTCCACAACTTCATTAAATTGAGATATCTTCAGGACTTGCAGTTCTGTGTGTTTTGCCTGCCCTATATAAGCAAAACCAATGAAGCCAAACAGGCTGTTGGCCTCTTCCTATATTGCAATCTTGTGCAATATTATATTCTCTAGAAGTGCCAATTCTTTTTGGCCCAAAGAGTCACCCAGATTTCTACATCTTTAAAGTTGCTTCTATTAGGAAAAGAAATTGATGAAATTTGATATGATCCCTGTTTTTATTTGGAATAATGGGCATTACATCCTGATTTATGGAGCACAAAGAAATTCACATGAATAGGAAAAATTTATTTACCTGTAGTTCCCAGTCTCCCTGAAGGCAGCTGTATTCTAAAAGTCTTCCTTCCAGCCTTTCTGGTGCCACACAGACAGAATTAGAGCAGCTTTCTGATCACTTCCTTAGTTACGAAACTATTTCTAAGTCCTCAGAAAATCAGCTGAACTCTTTGACCCTACTATTGTCTGCATCTGCACGTGACTCACTATCAGTACAACATTTTCAACTGCCCATTATCTAAATCAAAGTAATTTGTAATTGTTTCTTGTGGTTTCTGAATGGAAAGTGGCTCTCATGGCCACCACTTTGAACAAAATGCTTGAACTGTCCAAAGCCCAACAAAATTAGCATGCTCTTCAGACTTCATTTTTTCATATTGTCAAACAGATCCCTTTGGAATTGCACAGAATCTCATAGCTTAGCCAGATAACACAGGCAATCCCATGTGGCCATCCACTGAAGCCAAGAGATTTACTGCAGGGATGGATTTGGCAGTACAGCATTTTGAACTGATTTCCCTTAAGCAAAAAATCAGCACAAATGTACAAATCTAACTGTGCTTGAAGGTTCTGTTTTGCAGCCATCTGTGCAGGCTTTTATTTTGAAACAGGAGTAAAACAAATGCTGGACTAAATGACACTCATTGATATACACATTAAGGTAAAAAAAAATACACATAATTAGAAAAGCTGAAAATAACTACAAAAAGCTGATTTGCATTATTAGAACACCCAGAAAACATTATGTTTGAGTAAAACACTAAGCATCCACCTTAAGACATGTTGATACTGCAAATAAACTCCAGAATCCCAATATGATATCTTCAGCTAAAAGATACAGCCAGCTGAAGGCAGTCTGCTGTGTGTTGATTTCTCAGACAAAACATGAGAGCTGAAATGTTTCCTCTTTTGTAATGGTACATAAAATCTTGCATCCTTTTTGTAGAAGAAATAATGTTCTTGATTACTGTTTGCCAAATCAATGAGTAATTGCATGGTGAAACATATTGCTACAGAAACCTACTGAGGTCACGAACTGAGTAAATTTAAAAATTTACATGAATAAAACTACCTGGAGCTGCGGTTGTTCACAATAATTCTGGAAGCCTTTTTACATTTCATGCTTCAAATTTAAGAAATCTCTAACGTTTAGAATACAATCTCTCATGAGGACAGACTGTTTCCTCTTACCAGTAGCAAGTACTTCACCAAGGAGCTGATCTTGCCATACCTGTAGACAGATACTGACCCAGTCTGATCTCCACTTTGATGCACAATAGTATTTTCTATATAGCAGCCTCTGAGCTTCCTGTGATCTCCTGCTGTTTGGGAGGCGCAGAAAGCAGAGTGGATGCCAATCTCAGTTGCTTTTTTGCCATTTTGTTTTATCAGTAAAAACCATTTTACAGCTAAGGCACATAAATAATGACACCACTTTATAAATTTTTTTCTCAACATAGCAACTCAACTATGTTTTAATCTCTGCAGTTGGATTTTTTTTTTGTTTTAAATGCAGCTTTGCACAAAAACTTGATCCACATTCTGCTTTCACCTGTGTTTGGAGCCAGCTTTTGACCAATTTAACCAGGGAAACAGTTTGAGCACTAAAGTGGTCTCTGATTCAGACAAGATCAATAATCCTGTTAATTAGAAACATTATTTTTGCCTTTTTAACACTCTTTAAATTGCAAAGAAGAACACAAATGAATATACCCAAGCTGTGGAGCAATCATCACCACAAAAGCAGTTCCAAGCAGTCACTAACCATTCATGCCGCAAAATCTCCCTGCATCTCCAGTATGCTCGGGCATAGAGGAGTTTCTCTGAAACCTGGAAGCTCCTCTACTTCTGGAGTTGTGTATGATCAGCAGCTAATACCAGCCAGCTGATGAGCAGTGACTTGCTGCTGTCTGTGTTAGCAGCTCTTGGTTCTCCACTGTCATTGCTCTCACTGCAGAAGCCTAGCCAGAGCCACTTTTTCTAAGACTCTGGGAGCAAGACAAGTTAGCAAATGTGACATGAGTGTAGGTAGATGAGGGAATAAAGCTGGCTTCTTTTTGTGGAGATGGAGGAAGTAAGTTAAAATGTGGGGTTTCAGTATGTGATACACGCACACAGGTACGGAAGTGCCGTTAAGAGGGCAGGTGTCGAAGGATGAATCTTCCTGCACATCCATTCAGATCAGTCTGGGAACAAAGTCTGATGCTACCAGTTGCACCAAAGGCTTGCCCCTATACAATGGATTAATTCTGGGAGCCCCTGCTCTCTATCAGTCTGTTTTGTTGTCATGGAATCTGTGCTAGGATGGATAACAAACGAGTTAAATTTACACCCAGGAAGCTAATCACATGCTGTGACTGATCAAACAACTACCACAATGGAAGAAGGCTCAGAGCCATAACCTCCTGCCATAAAACCCGTGACAGAATTAAGTCAAACAAGAGTACTATTGAAAAAACTCACTCTGTAAGAGCCAAGTATGGCCTTTTAAGAAACCAGACAGGATATGGCACATGACTATTGACTGTAGGGCTTTCCATAAAGCAACTGGTCCTTTAACAGCCCCTGGTTCCCAGCACAGTAGATACCAGCATGCCCTTTTGTAGGTGGGTGTGTTAGCGACACACCTCTGCTGTGGTCCTCATGATGCTGATACAAGAGCAAGAGAAATCACAGTTTTCATTTACTTTGGGTGGAAGACAATATACCTTTCATTATCCACCCCAAGATTTTAGCCATGGCCATGTGGTGGTGCCATGTTAGCTAAACAGCTAAGAATCAATCATCCTCTCACACAAAGTAACAATTTTACAGTACACAGATCATAGAATCATAGAATCAACTGGGTTGGAAAAGACCTCCAAGATCAACAAGATCATACTGTAATTGGAGGACACGATGAGGAAATGGTTCACTAAAGTATGAATGCTATTGCTCACCATTTCCTAGAATTAACTAGTGCTCTTGACTCTAAACGGCAGGGACCAAGTCCCAGAATGACTGCAAGCTGGCTACCAACAGCTTAAAAAACTTCCATATGAGACTGGCAAGGTACCTGTCACCTTCAGGGACATAGTAATGTATTGCTGTGGTCCCCATTACTAATCTCCAAAACCATACCACAAGAAGCCAGCTGTGCTTTATCTTGTCATCTACTTCAGTTAACTAGTGTATATCAGGTTAATCAAATTGGGTAGCCATTGAAAACAGTCAAAGACAAACTCAGACCACTGTTCCCTGACTCGGTGAGAGGCAAATTCAACAGAGGATGGCTTAAAACTATTTAATATAATATTGAGGGTTATATAATGCAGCTACAAAGGAGTTAATATTCCAGTTGTTAGGAATTTGTCAGATGAGTGCCACTCATATAAAAACCATACCCTTATGCCAATACCTGTCATTCCTAAAGTCTTTAATAAAAAGATGTGAATAGCTATAGTAATAGGAGATTGTTTGCATTGTAATAGCAAGACATCAATGAACTTAATAAACAGTACACTTACTGGCTACTACACTGAGGATGCACCTGTCCTACCATGCCTAGAGCTCCAGAATTATGCAGTATGAAATGCTCCTCTGGTATCTGCATCTCATATCATGTCTACAGTGAGACGTATACAGCAATGGGTTTGAATGTGTGTTTGCATCCACCTCTAAAACTATCCACTTTGAAGGTAATGTAGATTCTGGACCTGGAAACATTTGCTACTGTCATTTGACATGTATTTTTGACCAAATGACCAAATACAGGTTAACTTCTTGTTGATTGAAAAAAGATGTCTTATTTTGTACTGTTTAAGATGCAGTCACACGTGGCCTGACCTTTGAGACACAAGATGACTTTCTCAAACAAAATGCCAAGGTTGCCCAACATCTGTCTGAAACCGGAAAATCTTTAGATGAAAGACAAATAAAAATTGGCATATGACAACACTGGAGTGATTCAAGGAGCAAAAACCAATTATGCTAAGACTTTTATTGTGGTGTTAAGTAGTACTTCACATCATCAGATTCAGTTGACAGTAACCTAAATGGCAGTTTCTGCTCCGCTTCTTTTCCCAGCAAGAGTATCAGGGTAGATGTGAATATTTGCAAAGGGCACTAAACAGAGAAAGTATAATGTGGAGTATTTTCTAGTACAGGTACAGCTTGGTAGAATCAGACATCCTGCTAGGCGTTTAGATTCCAGGCAATACTATATTTTCCAGCAGCTGGTAAAACTCTGCAAAGCTTCACTGAAGGCTGGACGATTTGTTTATTTTAAGTGTTCCATTACAATATCTGACAGTATCACAACCACTTAGATTCACTACTTTCCTAACTCACTTTAAACTTTTCAAAAGCAAAGTAATAAGGTCTTCCTGAGGAATCCTTTTCACCTAAAAATAAATTTGCACCAGTTAAAGAGAAAATAATGTATAATAATACTTGATGTACTAATTATAACTCTTGTGTTCTTGTGCATTTGTTCTTGTGCATTTGTTCTTGGCTGACCCAAAAGTCACTTATCAAGTTTATCTGACATAAGCTTTTATAAAAATAGAAAATAAAACCAACCAAACAAAGCAATCATTTTAGCAACTTTAATAGCTTCGCCAAACTTTAATCACTTGGGCTGAACATTTCCATGATAATTGTCTGCCTTGGCCTGTACAGACTTAATTCAAAATTGTTCATAATCATACTCCAGTAATAACAGCTACAGAAAAGCCCTTAAAGGAATTTATAATTTTGTCTTTGGAGTAGGGCTTGACTAGCTTGCAGCAAATACAGCACAGTCACACTCCAAACAAGGACACTAAAGCAAAATCCTGAACAGCTACTCACTAATAGCACCATCTAACGTGAATGCTGAATCAGACAGATCAGACAGCAGACCCCCCCAAAAATAGCACATGATGATGTTGCTCAAGGCTGTCATATAATGTAAACAATCAAGTTCAATTTTAACCTTTCCCAGCTTTTATATGCTTGAACTTGCAATGTAATGCCTTTATTTGACTGTGTGTTTACATGTGTGCACCTTCATGCACACATAAATGCAACAAACACACAAATCGAATGGAAACAATGCATCCAAATGGTGTGAGTTTTAAAAGAAAACACACATTACCAGTAAAGGTGAAATTCAAACTATTCACCTAATATGATCATGTAGTTCAACATTCTGTTATTTGGCAGTACCAGTCATGCTCCATAAGATGGCAGACCTGCATACATTTACCAGATGCTGGTGTAATGACATAGCTGTAAATACACTGCTTTTAAAATGGTTGCTTTAAATGGATGGGGCATGTTTTCAGTCAGAATGTTTTGAATGTGATATATTTAGAACTGTAACGAACTCTGCTTACTACTCCACATTGCCTTGGACGTGCTCCCCGATGGCTTTGGACATGGCCTAAGCAGAGCACCCATAAAAAAATAAAATGTAGCATCATCACTGCAAGCTGATTGATTGGGAAGTACTGTAACTTGATCAGTGTCACTCTTTCTAATAAACATGTAATTGGTATTTATTTTCATTGATTCATTCTACAACTTTTGGCCAAAGTAAGCTAATTCTTAGAATATTATTGCTCCCCTGAACACACCAGACCTCTTGAGGTTATTTTTTTAACAGGCTGCTTTACAGGAGTCTGTCTGGGGTAACAATGATTTTCTGGTGAACTCTGAAATTGATGTGTTTATTTCCCATTGAATGATGATGTCAATTTTTAAAGCTTTTTTCAGGTTCTCTGATGTTAATGTAGTTCTATTATGTGTACAGTCATTATAGTAAATTAATACAACAAATTTGTTTTATGAGTCATATAAGGTTGTTCTGGAGAATACTCTAGAGAATTCTGGAGAATGATCCAGAACAAGGTGATGACTTTACCCCTTTACCAGTGCTTTATACCAATTTACTTTCTATTTGTTAAGACCTCAAGCTGTTTTAGATCTAAGGTTTTCAAACATGATTTTTTTCAAAACCGCTATCACACTTTAAATGACCAGGTAAGAAACCAAATGATCTTTGCAATCTCACTTTAATGTTTCACTTTAGCAAACTTGCACTCATTACCGTTATAATTACAGAGGCATGTAATTTTCCCATAAAGGGTTCATTGAACTTGTTCCACTTGGCTAGGATTACAAGAAAAAGAGGCTAGATTGTTTTTAATATTTTGAAATAGTTCTTTGGAAAAAGGACAGAAGTGTTCATGCCAGCAGGAAAACAGTTTGTACTCAGTAAGGCTGTGAAAAGGAAATCACAATAATTTTAAAATAAAAACGGTTCTACTTGCTAGTAAGCAAATGGAATAAGGAAAACATATTACCAAGGACTCAAAATCCCTCCACTACCACATCAGGAATATTATCCTCAAAACTGTATTTAGGAAGAGAACTTTCTCGAGAGTCAAGAAATCGGGATGTTATGTTCCTATACAAATTTGCAATTTTTTTCATATATAAACATGCTCTTCAATGATTGCTTAGCAGTGAAACCTTATTTAAAACATTGCTCCCTGACACATTCACAGGCTTCTTGCTGACTCACTCTTCAAGAATGGGATTTTGAAAAAGAGCAGTGAAAACACTCCAGCAGCAGAAATACTAAAGAATTTAGATAATGAGTGTCTGTAACCTACTTCTACCTTTAGGCAGTTACTGTATCAAACTTCACAGATGTGCCAGGAAGTTCTTGCTGGTTTTTAAAGCAGTCCTGTAAGCTTCTTACTGGTGAAGAGGTGGCATTGTTTGCTTCTCGTTTATCTATGCTTTATCTAAAAACAACCCATACAAGTGGTTATGGTATCTCTGCAGCTCCCTACGGAACCGAGCTGGAGCAGGTTCTGGGCAGGCCCTGGGGGACCACAAGTCCCAGACGGATGCAGCAGAACCTCGTGCACCTCAGCGCAGCTTCGCGGTTCGGGGCTAATTTTGCAGAAACATCTCTTTGTGTTGAAAGATTTCGCAGCGTTTCAGCGCTCAGTCATCACTCCGCCGAGCACATCCTCCCCCGGCCGCCACTCAAGCTGTCACTTGGAGCAGCGGTCCAGGAGACGCTCCTCACACCGCCAGGGGCAGAGCATAATAAGCAGGTTTGTACTGCCACGTTTTGCACCTCTGGCGCCCTGTGTTGTGGAAAAGGAATGAGAAAAGAGGCTTTTGACTTTCTGCCGCTTTTTGATACAGAAGCGCGGCTCTAAAGAGGCCACTGACTGAGGAACAGCTTCTTCCTGCCAGCCCTGGCTCACGAGCCAAGCAATTGCTAGCTGCAGCGGCACAAGGAGGCGGGAAAGCTAGCGCTGGGCCTGCCGATGCTGCCGGAAAGTGCCAGAAGCCCTACGGAGCTCGCCAGCCCCCGCGGGCGGTGCGGGCAGGGCCGGCTGCGGGCGGCCATTCCCGGTCATTCCCGGGGGGGCCGTAGCCGACCCCGGCCGCGCGCTGGCACGCGCACCCCAGCATCCCCACTTGACGCATTGCAGGTACCGCGCGGCCAATCAGCGGCCGCGACTCTTACCAGATAACCATTGCGGAGTCCCGTCAGCCAATCAGGCGCGCCTTCACAAAATGCTGCCTCAGATGCCTCAGCACTGCTTCCGTCTGCCGCCGCCGTGCCAGCGAGCGATAACCTTCCGCGAGAGGATATAGGTCCCGCCGGCGGGAGCTGCCCGCCGAGGGAGAGAGGGAGGGAGGGAGCTCGGATCGGATCGGATCGGATCGGATCGGATCGGATCGGATCGGATCGGATCGGATCGGATCGGATGCCTCAGCGCTGCCTCTCCCTCGCTGGCGTTTCAGGACCTGTGAGGGCGCGGGGTGCAGCGCCTTCCCCCGAGCCCTGCACAGAGCCCTCCCGCTGCCCGCGGGAAAGGGGGGGGAAACCAGTGTCTCTCGGGAGGCTCCGGGAAAGCGGAGCGTTCTGTGCTGCGCCGCCCGGGCCCCTGCTGTGGGTTGTAACATTAATCGCCATCAGCAGTTCCTGCGTGGAAGGCGGGAGAGTCACCAGCGCCGAGCCGAGCCAAAGCCCCAGTTCAGGCGAACCCTGAAGTGCCTCCAGAGGAGCTGCAGAGCTGCCTGTGCCAAGCCGGCAAATGGCATCTGCGGGAGGCACAGCTGCGAGCCCTGCAGTGGCTCTCGCTTAATTGCGAATGTCGCCACAGCTTTTGGGAGCGCCGGCAGGACCCGCAGTGCTCGGCGGGGAGAGGTCCACCCCCAGCGAGGTCTTCCCAAATAACTTAGATCCTCTGTGACAAACTGATGTCCCGGCATATCGACAGTTTTTCCTCTATATGCTGCCTTTGGGGTACCTGGTTAAAAATCCACCCCCTTCCCCAAACCCACTGATCAAGAATAAATACACTTCATTAGAAGCGCAGGTTCGGGTGTAGCTGTGTTTTCATGCCAACGCAACGCTGCCGTGCGAGATCGCTCTCCAAAGGATACTCCCTGGCCTCCACTGCAGGCTGGGGGATTGGTGCAAGGATGTCAGGACAGACGAAATTCTATCAATAACATTTTTTTTTTCTAAGAATTAAGCTGGGTGACTACTTGGCACTCGTGGAC
This sequence comes from Empidonax traillii, assembly GCF_003031625.1. Lineage (NCBI taxonomy): Eukaryota > Metazoa > Chordata > Aves > Passeriformes > Tyrannidae > Empidonax > Empidonax traillii. The sequence goes on along the minus strand of NW_020955357.1, from coordinate 842,057 downwards.
CCATCACAGAACAGAGTTCGTTTTGGGGGGGCTTTTTGGTTTTATGCACAAGTTTGTGGCCCAGCAGTATGTCCCTGAGGAGAGAACAAGATGAGACTAAAGAAAGAAGTGGGAGGAGGAGTAGGAAGATATCTATCTTTAAGTTATTTAACCCCATAATAATAATAACAAAATAGTCTATTTTGAGTGGTTTGCTTTTTGCTTATTTGATGCTGAATATCTTGTTTCAGTTATATTTTAGTTGAGAAGATTGGTGCTCTGTAAGCCCCTAAAATAGAATATGGAGACAGAGACAGCAGAAGCAGAATGGTTGCCAAAGTGAAATGATCTGGAGTGCTGAGCACTGCATCAGCCCACACACTGGCCCACCCTGAGGACAGTGATGCAGAGAAGTCTTAGATGGTGCTCCCTGCTTGGAAAAATGATGTCAGTATTGGCGAACCCGAAACTAAACTGAAGGCTAACCAAAATAAACTTATTAAATGTGGTTCTATATAGCATAAAGAACCCATTCTCTGTGCAGTGCACCTTTGTGTTAGGCTTGTTCTCTTTAATAACAGTGCTGCTGACAGCTTCACAGCCAGCACATAACAGTGCACTTACTAAATATAAGTACTTCATTAGCATCTAGCATACTTCTGCTACCACAAAAATAACAACAAATAGCCATTCTGTGGGGAAGGTCAATGGTACTTGCCAGGGAAGGTGTGCACAAAGTGCACACCTATATGCCTGGGACAGACTGGATTTTAGGCATGTTCTTATTGCACAGAAGCTGATTGCCCCAGAATAGGGCAGGCAGAACAGAGTTTAATTAGGTAGCTGATGTGAACTGTACCCTCCCAAAATCGAGGGGAAGAATATCAGGCCCCATGGGACAGCTCTACTTTTCAGGTTTACAAAGAAAGACTTTTTTTTGGTACCATTTCTGGAATTTCAACAATGATAGAAGGTGCTTTAGGATGGAGAAACATGCATACTCTGAGGTCAGACATTTTAAGAGACTGAACTTCACACATGCTAATGACCTCAAAACTAAAATCTACAGTTCTAGACAAAGAACTGCATCACAGAGAAACCTTAAGGGAGATAACAGAACTTATATTCTGGAGGCATCAGATGTTTCTGTTTAAAATATTTTGTTCACTAAAAGACTTTAAGAGATGAGCCTCAGAAGAGGACTTCCTAGGTACTGCCATGGAAGGTTCCCAGGGCGAGGCAGTCCATTGGCTCTCTGAAAATTAGCTACAGAGATTGGAATTTATTTTTACAGTTTCTGGGAATTGATACTAGAAATGCATCTGCTCTTGAAAACCAGAATTTTTTTTCCCCAAAAATGGTGATGAGGCAGTTTTTTCATTATGAGGTAGGTTTAGTACTCATGCATGCACAAACAACATAAAGTACCTGTCCAAAGAAGTGTAATGATTCCATAGTTTTCTTCCTGTACATAAGGCAAACAAAGAAGAGCAGCACCTGGCAATGATGCTGGCTTCCAGCACCTATAGTTTGAGATGTCTGTATAATACATCCCACCACAGGCCAGCTCTGTAGTATAATGGATTAGAATAGTGGATGTCTCTTGGATGCCAGTATTTGACATCCATTTAACTCAGGTGGTTTTGATCTTGTAGCTTTTTATCCTAAGATAAAATTCTTATCCCAAACTGATGGAAACTCCTTGAGTGTGAGAGAAAGGAAGGGAAGAATAAATCTCTAACTGATGCAAATTAACATGGATTTATTGACTTCAGGGCATGTTTACAGTTGCTGAAAATCTGTTCCAGAAACTATGATTCTGACTTAAAATTATGATCACCCTTTAACTGCGTATGTGGAGTTGAATTTCTTACCTTTAGCTGTAGTATGAAGACTTACAAAAGCTCCACCTGACCCAAAGAAATTTTATTTAACATAGACCTACTACAAAGTTACACTTTGTCCATTAGAGGATGGATCTATGGATTTCACATACCTGTCTGCCTACATCATATATATTCTTATATATGTATTTGTTAAATTTATCTGGGACTTTTATTGCAAAATTTATGTCCTACTTTGCCCCATGAGAGTATTCAGATGAAAATGAGTTACCCATGGACAAAGGAGAGGTGTAAAAAACAATGCAAACGGCTCATTTAATAATTTCTGTTATGTAAAAAAGCAATCCCGAGTGTCTTTGAAGATTTTTTTCCTATGTGAAATAGGACAAACTGAAAAGAGAAACAAGTTACTGGAGTTGAACAAACTGATTCTCAGCCTTTTTTCAGGGCTTAAATTCTGAAAGCTATTTGTTTAACATTGTTTCTTATACCATTAGAAGCTATATATTGGTTTAAAATCTGTAGCTAACAGCAATAGCTGTTCAGCTTTTATCATTTCTAATTATGAAATTTGAATCCTTAAAGTAAACTAGTTTTTGGCCCACTCATTTTTCTAGCATATTCTAAAGAAACAAAATGCAAACTCAAGCCATTCCTAATAAGGTGTTCCTGATAAAAAGATTGGTTTGTTTCTTACACTGTATCACTTAAAATTTTGAGGAATCCATCTACTGAAATCAGAAGCAGAATTTTTCCTATCATTAGAATGACTGTTCCTGTATGCATTTTTCTGTACAGAACATTTTCAAATATATTTATGGTAAAAATATATGACTTTTCTTTGACAGATATATTAGTTGGAATCATCATCAGGGAATATTGTTCATGTGCATGTATCTATCAGTGAAGAAGCAAGACCTACGTATGCTTTACAGTGTTATGTAAAAATATGAAATACTTAGGAAACACATACATAAATATCCTTTTCTGCATTTAATTATTGAAAAATAGTGGATATAGTTTGGCTTTTATCTGTAATAACACTAACGGTAACAAAACAAAAAAATGGAACAAGTAATTTGTTTATATCATGAATCATCCAATGTTTACCTTTCTGTGAAACTGGCAATTACAAAAACTGGGAAGGAAAATCCTGTTTTCACATACTCCAATGTTTCTAGAGAACTCTTCATAGGACTATGAAGAAAGGTTGGGGTTTTTTAAGACTATGTGGAAAAATTTTGTTCTTTTTTCATTTATTTTACATTTCAATTGTAAAAAAAAAAAAAAAAGAGTAGGAAAAGGCATTTTGATTTAAAAGAATTGTTTTATGATGTTTGATCTACAAGATGTATGACTGAGAATATGTGTGGGAGCAGGTCTATAATGCCCATCTTTCCAAGTCTTTATAAGATAGGACCTTTAAAGTTTCCAATTCCAAATACTCTAAGTTTAAAACATGAAACTTTTCAAATTATTGGGTCTCAAGGACGCCAGTTTACATAGCTACATGGAAAAGGTTTCACTGATTTAATTGCAATGTATAAATAATTTAGTTCTAACTAATGGTTAAATCAGTTTTATATCACCATCTAAAACTTTACAAGGCAAGAGACTCTCAATATAGGTAATAACCACTAATTATTCAATTACATAGATGGCCTTCTAATATTAAATGCTCCATAACTATTTGTGATTCTGATGTACACCAGTTGCAATGAGACAAATGTGAAGAAATCACAAGCATGTAAAAGATTGGGGAGTTTGGTTGGTTTTTTTCCCCTTTCTCATAAAAGGAACAGTTATCTACAGGAACATGTATTTACCCATTTAAAAATGCTCCAAGGTCTGGAACTTTGAATGTTAAGATGAAAGCAATTTTTATTTTCACATCTTGTATAAATGTGGTCAAAATCAATTCTGTTCTTGGTTTTTGTTTCAATGGAGTTCCACTCACTTACTTGCAATCTTAGTGAAGCTCACAGAGTATTTTATAAGAATACTCACTTAGATTTTCACAGCTGCCCATGGCATTTAGAAACATTAATTTTTGTGGAAAACAGTCTCCCCAAAAAACATTGCCTATATGAAGAGAATTTTATAGAGAGTGTAAAAAACCTATTTTCTGATATAGCATCAGAATTCCAGTTGACTTGAAAAGCAGTACAACAAACTTAAGCCTAGTTTGGGTAGCTCACATATATAACTGGCAATTTTATAGCTATGAAAACTAATCATTATTTTCTTTCCAGTTGCACAGATGATGCATGCACATATGTACTTGATTTTGGCTTCTTGTACATCTAACTTACTATAAAATGGTTATCTGTGCTTATCATCATAATATCAGCCTCCCAGCCATGCATTAAATGATATGACAAGCTTGTGTTCATCTGTTTTTGCGTCCATTCTCTCAGGACAGATGTCTGTGAAATGTTCTAATATATTTTGTTGGCGTTTTTTTTAACTTGTGTATATTTAATATGAGGAAACAATTGATACATGTGTCACCATGTTCTTCAGTGCTTATGTTAACAAAGCCAAAGCAGAAAAGAACACCTTGTATGTAAATAGAAGGGGTTATTATTTTTTCGTGTGTTCTCAGCAGAAACCCTCCTTATATCTTATGCTGCTCCCAAAGAATGGACATGTTAAATCTCTGCTGAAACAAAGACCAATACTATAAACTTTCTCTCATATTAAGGCAAAACTTAGGAATACTAGGTAGAATGGTTGCAAGTCTTCCGCTGCAACTAATAAATTTATATAATAGTATTTTCTTACTATTACAACTCAAACACAAGTCAACAAGACCATGCTTAAAGAGTAAAGTAATTTAGAACAGTAAATCTATCCAGTCAAAATTCATCTTAATAGCTATTGCATAGCCCTCTGTTCATAGAAAAGCTTTGTAGCAATGAGATGGCCAAAAGTTGTATGGTGTCAGGCACAAGTACTGAGTAATTCCATGGCCCAGTCCAGCTCCCACTGAGGTTCAGGAGATTTTGAATGAGACTGTAGAAGATCCTGGCAAATCATTTGACACTGTATGTCACTGGAATGACAGGGGCATTTCTTGCTGCCTACAACTGAATGTAAATTTAAGGGAACAAAGAATACTGATCAAGATCTAGCTGTATAATTGAGTGAAAGCAAATTTTCAAGTAGCGGGCAGATGCCAGTTTAGATGATTTTATTTTTTACATTAAATAAGCAGCAAAACATTAGTATTCTGCTTTGTTTACATTTATCACTGCCATATGTCACATTAGAAAAAAGATTCCCCTTAGTCAGAATGGTATTTTGGAACATGAGCTGTGAAATATTTTCAAATACAGAATGATGCAATTTAACAGAAACTACTGCAGAACCTAACTGTAGCACCTTAATTGATCATCTTGAAATTTTTCTTAAATAAAGCAAGATAACGATATTCCAAACTAGTTTAAAAGTAAATGTTTTTTCAAATTCCATTTTTAATATAAATAAATTATTAACATGAACCATAAAGAGTTAGGAAAAATAGACAGAAAAGGTTAAAGAAAAAAAGAAATAGAAATAAATGCACAGCAATCCTTCTACTCCAAGGTTAATCTTTGGCAACATTTATTGAATGTGACTGAATGGCTTTCTACTTTACATTTCTAAGTTCCATCATGTGTGTCCAAACACTGATAGTTTATAAGAGAATCTACGTAAATTTTAATTACTTGTCTCATAGCCTCTTCTCAACAGATACATTTAATCCCTTCATTTTTTAACAAATGAAGGTTTGGATCAATGGAAGAACACATTACATGCGCTTAAAATTAACTTTAAAGAGACTGAGATAAGGCACCCGCATTCTAAACTGTGATATTTAAATGTTGGTAAGATTATTCTCCTGATAATACCTTCAACCTTCCATGTTAAAAACATTCTGGCCAAAGACCATAAGACTGCATTCACTACTTATCTTTGCGAGATAATTGTGCAAATTTTTTACCTCAATATTTATGTAGAATTCAGTGTTTTAATAATAAGATCTTCATGTGTAAAACCAGCACAATGAGGTGAACAATTTGGACATGAATACTGTTCTTTACACATCCCTCTGAGACTCAGGGAGTTCCAAGATTCACTTACCCAAGCAAATGCTCACACCAATCAAACATTGTGCCATGTTTGCCAGAAAGAAATTAAGCGAGGAAAATAAGGGCTTAAAATTGTTTGTTGGGTTTGGGGAAAAAAAAAATCATCATCACTACTTAGTAGTTAAAAAAATCATATTAAGCATATTTAAAATAGAAGGCCAGGCATTTCACAACTAAAATCGAAGCTGTCTATCAACCTATCATTTGCAGACTAGCTAGCTGCAAATCGGTTTTCTGACACTATTTCATGTACTAGTTCCTATACAGATGTTAGAATGATTTGGGAACCAATCTATGACACATTAAATATGCTATTTTGCTTGCTATGAGAAATCCTACTAGATTGCAAGCAGGTAACTGTTGAGTTTGCCAACCTATCACTGCTTTCCAGAAAGGCAAGCAAATAAATTTTAACTTCAGTGGCAGACCTATTGAAATTGTTAAACAAACAGAACCGAACTGCTTTTTGGCTTTATTTCAAACAGTGAAGTTATGCACTGTTTTTCAAAAACAGAAAAACAGACAAAATAATTTTAGATTTAGTGCTATACTGCAAGCAGGTTTATTACAATTATGACCTCATTGAAAATACTGCTAGCCTCCCAATCCAGAGAGAGGCCCAAACTAAAACCTTCAGCTAAAAATATCTTTAACTACAAGGAATCTCAAAATCCTGAATGGAACCAAAATCCTAGATTCCAATGTAAGTCCATGTTTGTGCTTCCGTACCTATTAAAGGAAGTACATTTTGAATGCTACAGTATTTATTTGGGCTGTTACCAGCTGGTGGACAAAATCCTCAAAACCAGAGCAGACAGAGAAGAAATGAGGAAAACACTTGACATCAGGACGTGCATTTGCTGTCTCTCACTTGCAGGCTCCTGCCGTTTTGATGGGAAGGGGCTGAAACGACACCTCAGTTGTAGACTGTCTGATTCTGGATTGAATTTTACTGTCATCTGCATTTTGGTGCTTGACAAAAGCTCTACGATTAATAAAAAGGCAGCTGTGCTCGCTTCAACATTCCAGCCCTACGGTCGCTGTAGCAGCCGAAAAAAAAAAGTGCTTTATTAACGTTTCTCCCCGTCCCCGCGCCATCCCCCTTTCCAGGTGCCGCTCCGGGCTCCCGCGGGGAGCGCGGGCCCGCTCCGCCGGCGGGGATGCCGTCTACAGAATATAAAAGGCCGAGATGCCCTCACTCCGGGGGTCCCAGCCCGGAGAGCGGCGGAGATCCAGCGGTGAGAGAGCTCCCCGCCGGCTGCTCCGGCACCATCGCTGGGCGGGAAAAGGCCACCCGCAGGGCCAGGCTGCCTTCAGCCCTCTGGGCGAGCTCGGCCGCGGGGCTGTGGGAGCGGCCCTGCCGGGAGAGGGGCGGGGCGGGCCGCGGAGTGGGCAGGACCACCCGCCGCAATCACCCCGCACACACCGCGCCGGGAGGAGGGAAAAGGGCCCCGCTCCGGCGGAGGGATACAGCCCTACATATATAGCGGGGCGGCGCAGGCTCACAGCCTCAGCACTCTGCGAGCCGCGCCGGGAGGAGGCAGCAGCCGCCGCCGCTCGTGATCGCGCAGTTCGTGGAGCCGCCGCCGGGCCCGCCATGGTAGGGGCTCGCTCGCTTGGCCGGGCGCGGCGCGGGGCGGCAGGGTTGGGGCACAGGGGGCTCGCTGCGGAGCCGGGAACGGTCGGGCCGGAGGAGCCGGGCTATCCCCGGGGAGGAGCGGGGGATGGGGTGGGGAGAGCTGCGCGGGGGCCCTTCCTGCCCGGGTCCCAGCGCGGTGAGCGGGCCGGTAGTTGCGGACGCTTCCCTTCCAGCTCCCCGCCGCGTTTCGCGGGATCGCCGCGGAGCTGCGGCCCTTATTCTTCTGCCGCTTCCTTCCCGTTTCCCCGGGCCTGCCGTGTGGGCGCTCTGCGCCCTCCCGCCCCGCCTCGCCTCCCCTCCCCTGCGGAAAGGGCCGGGCGCGTCTCCCCGGGGCCGTGGCCCCAGCGCCAGGCTGGGCGCGTTGCGGGGCGGGGCGCGGGTCTGCGGGCGAGGATCCCGCTCGGCTCCGGCACCAGCTGCACTGCGCAGGGAGCGGGGGGGCGGCCGGGGGAGGGCACAGCGCTGCAGATACTGCGCCCCCCCATTCCCCAAAAAAACGCAACGGCGGCGGCGAAGCCCATCGCTGTCTGCATTACATCATGTCTCCTCCTCTTCCTCCCGGCCCCCGCGCACCCCCTGGCCGCGGGGGACCGGGGCGCAGTGCGCGCTGCTCGGTTGGAAGCGGCCCAGCGCCCGCACGGGGGGCTCGGAGGAGGGGTGCAGCCTCCCTTCTCCCCGGGGGCTGCGGGGGAAGAGCCGCTGCCTCCGCCACCCGGGGGAGGGAAGGGGATGGGGAGGGAAGGATGGCTGCGGAACCCAGGCGCCCTCGCGGCTGAAGGATGAGGACGTGGTGTGGCCGCCGGCTGGAGAGGGAGGGGAATCGGGGACGCACTGCAGCAGTGGGTGGCTGCTGGCCGGGAAGGGCGCCTGTTGCGCCGGCGGGCTGCGAACCTTCCGCCCCGCTGGGCCGGCAGTGCCGCCGGAACGCAGCTCGGCGCATCCTCCGGGCGCTGCGGGGCCAGCCCGCGCTCCTTTCAGGAGAGAGCCAGAGGAAGGGCTGGGGTTTTCCCGGTGACTTTTCGCTTCCGACGAGAGCGGCGATACAGTTGCAGGCTGACCTCTAATCGCTTTTTGGCAATCTGGGTGTTCCTCGGCTCTGTCTCTGCATCTCCCCTTCCCGTAGGAGAAGGCTGACATCACCAGGACAGGATCTGATGACTTGGCTGGGTGGGGTGATGGTTCCAGCCCTGGGTACCTTTGTCCTGTAGCTGGGGCGAGCGACAGTGGCTGTGCCTGTTGCTCGGGAAGGTGAACCCTTGGCGGTGTAGAGTCGGGTTGCGTGCCTCGGGCATCGCCGTGTGTGCAAAGGTTTTGGAGGTTCTTGTTTGGGGGTTGTTTTTTTTTTTTTTTAGTGTATTTGTTTTTTAAATTTGAAATGCGATTTTTAGAAACGTTCAGCGAGCTCTGACTAATGGAGCAGTGAGCTGGTGCCGTGAGCTGGAGGGTTTTTGCCGAGGTGTGGCTCTGTTTCCTGTTCTGCAGGGCACTGAGTCTGTTATGTAAATTCCTTAGATAATCTTTAAGTAAAACCTCGCATTTTCTGGAAAATCGCAGAGTGCAGGAAGTCGAACTGGATTTTGAACACAAGCCTTCTGCTGTTATCAAAGAAGATTTATTAAATTTGAGCACTGTCTTTAGCTGTTACCGTTTCTACCCTTTTCTCCCTCACTCAACACACTGTGCATATAGGGAATCGTTTATATACAGACATAAAAATAAACATCACCACCCCCTGCAATGCCTAATTACAGGTGAAATCTGTATATTTCTCTCAACAAATAGAGCAGATTTTCAACCTTGCCCTCTTCTCCTGTGCGTGAGCTTAACAGATTGTATAGCTGATTAATTCGCTGTTGGATTTGTTGCTCTTTACTGCAGTTAACTGCTTTTATACTTAAATAATAGTATTTTAGGACACTAAAGGTGCCTACTTTCTCTGGTGTACAAAATTCTCTGCTCTGTTAGTAAGAGGTCCAATAAAACAAGTTTAAGAGGAGTTAGTGCCTTGTATTCTCCACTATCTGTGATTAGATGTGTAAACCCCCCTTTTTTTTCCTTTCTTAATTACATATTTTTCCATGAAGAACTGGTTTGCCCCTTTGAGTTCAAACGGGAGCTTTTTGTGATGCTCTATCCATAGATAAGGGAGAGGCTTCTGGAAGGATGTGGCTAGCACAGCCACACAGGATATGGAAAACCTGTTTGATTGCCCACAGGGCTGTATACCTTTGAATGCCGCAGTGGCCTCTTGATATACAGAAGGTCATAAGCAGGTATTTGAAAACTTACCACCTAAAATTATGTATAAAACAACACGTTTTATACGGTTTTAAGGTGAGGCACCTTAAACTGCTTGGCTGAGGGGAAAAATGTGGTGCGTGAAAACTGTCATTTTCTTCGTCAGAGGTGGCAAAAATCTCCATAATACTGAGTTGTAGTTCCTCCTCATATTCCAGCAGAGCCTTTTCTGGGGAGCTCACCGGGGCTGGTGGTTGCTGCGGTGAGGCGGGGAGGGTGGGCAGGGCTGGAGCAGTGGGCGGCACGTCAGCCCACGCGTGTGCAGATCCCCCCACGCACTGCTGGGGCACTGTACCGCCGGGAGTGACATGTGATGCGAAACCCCAAACACATGTCATTAAGGATTTCATGCCTCTCTGACTAATTGTGGGAAGCCTGCCTGTGTCCTTCACTGGACCAAATTGGATTCTCCAAGTTGCAGGATGGCATGTCTGCTTCTTCACGTGCAGTTCCAAGACAAGTTAGCTTATATGCTTTTGGAAACAGCTGCATGGTGTAGGTGAGTGGAGCCTCCTTGCAGAGGCAGAATTCTAGGGTTTGAAAGTGGCTTGTGAAGGTAATGATAAATCACTACTAAAATTTAAAGAAGTGCCTCATGGCTTGACACAGCTAGAGATGAACAGTATTCTAAAATGTTTTATTCTTCGTGTAGGCTGATCAACTGACTGAAGAACAGATTGCTGGTAAGTGTTTTGGTGAGATTTTTTTTTTTTTTTTGCTAACTCTTGTGACTAAAAGAAAATAAATTATCTCAAACATAATGGAAAAAAAACATTTTTGACAATTTTAAGTCTGTTACTAACACTGCTCTGAAAAGCACTCACTTGAAACCAAACTAGAAAAAAACAAACAAAAATGTTCTGGAAGATTACTGGTTCATTGCCTCTTAATTTAGCCTGGTTGTTCCTTGGACTACAGATAATGTGTTTTGTGTTTGGTTTTTTTTGTTTGTTTGTGGTGGGGTTTGTTTTGTTTTTTTGTTTTTCTTTTGACTTTCAAACTTGAGCCACGTACTTCTAGATTTCTTGCAAACAGAAGTAATTACTAGACTCAAATGCACTACTTGGAGTCAAAGTAGATCTAGGTACTCTTTAATAAAGATAAACTAGAAGTGAAATGGCAACAAATAAACCTCAGATGGATTTATTGCACATTATTATAAGCCAGTGTCTTTTATTTAAAACTTGTAATAGATTGTTTGTTATTCAGACTGGTTAGGGAGAAGGAGCATTATTTGACCTTTTGTAGACCAGTTACCACTTGTGGCTGACACTAATTCCTATTGTCTGCTGCCTTAAAAATAGGTGATAAATGACAACACTTTTGTTCCTGTAAGTCTGTTAATGGTAAAGGGAACCCATTGGGGCCATTGCACTTACTCCAAACAGCTGCTGTTTATGGAGCAACAGTGCCTCAGGCAAGATGCAGATGCATGGAAATGTGTTATAGAGTTGTAATGCAGATAATAGCTACATGAAATAAGTTTGAATATACTGTGCAAATTGTGTTGGTACTCTAAGTAATTTTTTTATTGGTATTTGAGTGTGCTCATTGTCTCAATACCTGAACAGTTAGATAAAATGAGAAAATATTTCTTAGAATTTTACCAGGTCTTGTTAGTGGAGTGTGTTTTTAGTATGTGATTTTTCTCATCCTTGTGACGTTACTAAACACTGGGACTGTTTCTGCCTCTAGAATTCAAGGAAGCCTTTTCCCTATTTGACAAAGATGGTGATGGTACTATCACAACAAAAGAGCTGGGAACTGTCATGAGGTCACTGGGTCAAAATCCAACAGAAGCAGAATTGCAGGATATGATCAACGAGGTAGATGCTGATGGTAAGTGTTGGAAAGGTGCTGTGATCATCTTAAATATGTATGACCTCCACACCTGGGCTTAGACTGTATAGAGAAGACTGTGCTGTTGATCACTTAAAACAGTTCCAAAATGCTTGATAGAATCTAAATTCAAAAGGTAGTCAAAGATGCTAGCAGTATTAGTGAGACTGCAAAAAGGGGGGATGGGCAAAGTTATGCTATTTGTCTTTAATATTTTATGGGTCACAGGCTTCCTGTTGCTATCTGGCTTGCCCTGACCTGACGTTAACCTGTCTTTCCATCCATCTTTTCTGTATGTGTTTTTTCAGCCCATGTTGCTCTTGATAGCTTTACCAATACTTGTGGTTTTGTCTAAGGCAAAAAACATGGTAGGAGTGGAATATTTGGAAGGTTAGCCCAACAGGAAGACACTATATATTCTATATAATGTATTAGACCCCTAATAGATGGGAATATAGGGTGAAAAAACCCTTCCCATATCAAGACTAACAATTATTTTAAATGCATGCCAGAAAGGGTCACTACACATTTTGTTTCTGAAACTCCACATGGGCTAACAGTTATAAAAAGTGCTTTTTCACTGATGTCAAGCCTTTGGTCTTGTGTTGGTTGTGCTAGTGATTTTTCTCTAACATCTTTGTAAAAGAAGAACGAAAGTGTATTGGCAAGAGTATAAATTATTGAGAATCAGGACACATTACTTAAACTACTTCCGTAAAAGTGCAAATTGACTTTAATTGCTAAGGTTTTTTGGTCTTTGCAGATACTGAAAAACTTCAGGGTTTGCAGTGGTACATAGTTTGTGTATAGTGACTTCTCTAGGCTGCAGAGAGCACAAGACTGTTCTGGTAGATTTAAAACAAAAGGAGACTGAGGACTTCAGATATGTATGCCTGCCAATCTGTTTAAATTTGGGTTACAGCAGAGTGCTTTGCTGTTTATTCTGCATGTTCATTGAGGATTTTTCAGAGCTGAGTATGAGATCTATTTGTATTTAACTGGTAAACAAAGCTGGCTGTGATACTAAATAGCTGTGTGTGTCTCAGGCTTGAATCCCTAGGATGCAAAAGTTTTCTTAAACTGCATTTATTTAGCTTCTTTGCTGTGTTTACAGAATGAGTTCGAATGCTTGTTTCAAGCAATGGGTAGCTCTTAGTTTGCACAATAATGTATTTAATGCAGTTTTGTGAACTATTTAATGTGCCTTTTTGGCCTATAGAGCTTAATCCTGACTATGCAAATCTATTTTTTTCACCATACTGATTTTCTCTTAGCTTTGAACAGCTTGAAATTTACATTGTTAATTTTCATTCAAAGTTTAAAAATCTTATGGGTGAAGCCTGGGTGTTAAACAAGGATTTTCAGTCTTGCGGTCAAATACCTATAAGAACACCTACAGCTAAGATTGTTGGTAATAACAAAGTGACAACTTTTCTCTTGTCATTGGAATTTGCAGATCCTTGTTGACCTCTTAAAACGGTGCATTGCTTTTGTGGTGTACGATTTGAGTTGATAAGGCAGTTGATTTTTAGAAAGAAACAAGTATTTATGAGCAGTTTAGTGAAGTGTAATTCTCCAAAATTTTAGATACCCGTTATGTATAGTGCCAGCTTTATTACACATTTCCTTCTGGAGTATCCCACAGCAATTTAGAGATTCTAAATATAGTAATAGATTCATTTTTGTGGATATGATTTGAAGTAAAGGTGGGTCTTATCTTTTACGACTGGAGCATCAGACTGACATTTTACTTGCAGCCTCGGTGGCAAATGCTATGGCTTGACCTGGAGAGAAGGCAACAGTTGATTTTGTTGCGCTGAAACAGCGGCTGCTGTGGCTACTGGACATTGTAATACCGAAAAAGGCAGTGGCAGCAATTTAGAGAGAAGAACCAGTTCTTCTATAAGAATAGTTAACAGAGGATCTGTCAATCTTGGCTAAGTAAAATGCCAGATTTTTTTTTTTTTTAATGAAGAAAAGCATGGAAGTTTAATTTTTGCAAGTTTCTTTTTATTAAGGCAATGGCACTATCGACTTCCCTGAATTTTTAACCATGATGGCCAGAAAAATGAAGGACACAGACAGCGAGGAAGAAATCCGTGAGGCATTCCGAGTGTTTGACAAGGTATTAATAAAAATACAGCTATTCTGTATAAACACTATAATGTTTATATTTTCCTCAGTGTTTTCTCTCTCCTTGTCTAGGGGGAGAAAAACAAGTCCTCTAGTAGAAACGGAGGAATTAGAAACAGAGTAGGGACTGTTCTGAAAATGGAACCAGGACTGTTCAGGCTGGATCTACCTGCTTTACACAGATCTAAGCTTAAGGCTCATCCACGAGGAAAACTTCCTGACCTTTCCTTAGGAACAGAGATTAGCAGAATTTAATGCTTGGGGAGTGTTGGGGTTTTTTTGACGGGTGTGGGTGGAGGGGGGGATTTTTCTATACCTTTGGACTTTAAGGGGTAATGGGGAAACATTTGCATGGATGCACAAGGTTTTATACTACTTTATGGAAGCTTTTAAATTCAAGATGATGCCATCAGTAGTTAGAGGGACATGAATTGTTGCACGTTTTGTTTTCAACATGTGAACCTTAAGGTTGCTTTCCTGAAAACTAAAGAGGTCAGCTTCCTGCACCTTGTTTAAGGGTACCTGAGCATATGTCAGTTTTCTAGAATAGGGGTTCCCCTCTTAGGATTGCTTGGATATGACATGTTATAAGAGAATTGTGTTGAGTAGTGGCTGGTGCAGCTGCGAAGCTGATGCACATGCATGTGGAAGATGGCCTTACTACTACTTGTTACAGAAAAAAGTGTTAGTTTCTAGTACTTTGCTGAAAATGTGCTAGAAGTTATTTGGTTAGTACTTCATCTACCGTGTGGGGTTCTTTCTGTGGACTAGGTTAGTGTCTAAAGCTATGGAGGTGGGTTATCTACTGGTGATGGCCATGTCCTGCTCTCAGATAATGTATTCTTCCAGTATATGGGATTTCTGAAGTGGCTGAGGATGAGATTAGGTATTACTAATGGGGACACTAGCTTCTTTTTTTTTTTACCCACAAAACTTCACACAACTCCTTATGAATAGAGTTTAAAAACTGTCCTTTATTTCATTCTATATTATCCAAGAAGCCTGACATAGCCACCTGCAGTCTGGTTTGTAGAGATAGTGTTAACACAGAAAAGAAAGCTGACTTTATTCATAGTGGTGAAATGGGTCTCTCTTTGGCCTTGCTTAGGCAGCTGAGACTAAACAAAAACTTTGTTTCTTTTTGTTTCTGTATTTATTTATGAAAGCTCTTTAAAAGCATTAAAAACACCTTATCGCAAGGACAAGTCAGGCATGCAGTTGTTATTACAGCACAGTAATTGTATAGAAGGATATGGTGTCATGCATGCTTCATAAGGCAGTGGGTCTCGTAAGTACTGCAGTATGTACAATGTGCCAGGTCTGTACATCTGTCCCAAGTGCCATGAGGCTAATTCAGAAGCAGTTACTGGAAACCTAGGTGTAGTTTCCAAGTTAATCAGTGTCGGGATCGTTGTTCATCGTCTTGTGCAACTCTTCTCTCATAGGATGGCAATGGCTATATCAGTGCAGCAGAACTACGTCATGTTATGACAAACTTAGGAGAAAAGCTAACAGATGAAGAAGTAGACGAAATGATCAGAGAAGCAGACATTGATGGGGATGGGCAAGTCAACTATGAAGGTAAAAAGATGCTTGTCTTGACTCAAAACCATTACTCAGACTGAGGAAGGCCTGTTGCATAGGGCAGTAATTTTTAATACTTGAGACACTGGTTTATTTGCTTGTCCACTTCTGTGGACAAAACCTTGGATGGAGTGAAAGGCGCTTTTTTACGCCAACTGTATTTAAGACATTTTTGAGTTGAAGTACTCTGGAGACAGTAAATTACAGTGACTTTTTTATCTTTTCAGAATTCGTACAGATGATGACTGCAAAGTGAAGAGACCTCCTTTACACCTTTTTTCCTCTAGAAGAATCAAATTGAATCTTTTACTTACCTCTTGCAAAAAAAATGTTCATTTATTCATTCTGTTTCTGTATAGCAAAACTGAATGTCAAATTACCTTCTGTCCACAAACTGCATGTAATGGTTGGTGGTCCTGTCCCCAAAAGATAAAGTTAAACATCAGTTTTACAATATAAATAATTGTACTACCTTGAAAATAAAAAAAAAAAAAAAAAGGAAGCACTTAGTGAACTCAAAAGTTCCATTGCTAATGACTATTACACTGTTTGGGCTGGCCAGTTTTTCATGCATGCAGCTTGACAATTGAGCACAGTCAGACATGTGTATTAAAAGGAAAAAAACAACCTAAAGGATCCACTCTTTTGTTCAACAGTGGATTCGAGTTCAATTTGTAGTATAAATTGTCATAGCTGGTTTACTTTAAAATTGGTTTATACCTCAGGATGGTATGCAGCAAAATGGTTGAAGGATGCAAATCTTAAAGAAAATGCCCTAAAGGTTGAATGGTTCTCCTGTACGTAGCAGTGTGCTCCAAAAATATGATGATCTTAACTATGGATGGCATGTCTGTGTTAAAATACTGGTTTAACATTGTCTGCATTGCACTATAGTGAAACGGGTGTCAGGCTGTTACCGTTCACAAAATTTTTAAAAGAAACCTTCACCAAGGGAGCATCTTTGGACTCTCATGTTTTTAAAACCTTCTGTACCATGACTTGGAGCTGGCGGAGTAGCCTGTGGACTTCAGCACAACTATCAACATCGCTGTTCAAGATATTACAATTTATGTCCATTCCAAGTTGTAAATGCTAGTCTTTTTTTTCCAATAAAAGACCATTAACTTAAAGGTGGTGTTAAATGCTTTGTAAAGTTAAAATATATATATATAATTGAGATAATAAACCAAAAAAGCAGTAGGAGGGAAGTGTTTCTATGAATGACTTGCTGCTAAATTATAATGCACATGTATGCAATAAGTTATCCCCTATCTTTTCAAGATGGCAAGAACTGACCTCCTGTAACCCAAGACCTTTGCTATAAATAAATGAACTTGTGCTTGCCTTTCATATTACGACAATGTTAATTTAGTTGGTCTCAAAGTCGTGTAATGCTGACTCGTCAACTATCAGCACAGAAGTAACACCTCATTTCACTACAGTGGAGAGCTCTGAGCATGCATGTCAATACTGGGGAAACATGTATACGTTGCTTATGTTTTTTTGACAGGTTATAGAAACTAGTTGGAGAATTTTAACAGCATGGACTTCATAGATATCTATGATTCTCAAACATGCCAAAAATGCATTTATCTACCCACAGAAAGAAAACAAAAGGACATTTTACAATATGTATTAAAAAAACCAAACTAAGCCTTTTTGGAAACTGGGGCTATTATGTCTTGACTTAATCTTCTCAAACACTTGCATGAATTTTGTGGGGTGGAGAAGAGGACTAGGGTTAATTTAAAAACGATCTTGTTACTTCTGCTTTGCATGCACTAGCAGTGCTTAGTCATTCCAGTTCTCTGAATAAGTGTTCTCTGATCCTGCAGCTTCCCCATGAATGAGTGGCAAAGTAGCCGTGTGTACTCTTCTTTGTCTGAAAGAAGAATGCTTTCTCTCTTTTTTTCTTTTTTTTTTTTTTTTTTTTTTTAACAGCAGAGCCTCCATATGGAAGGCTTTTATGCTTGGGAGGGAGGGAGGGACTACTGCATAATCACTTGACTGTAAGTTTGTTTCCAAATGTAACTAGGGTTGCAAACCTTAATTGCTTAATTGCCTTTGGTTTTGGAGAGTATTGATAATATCTCTTGGAAGAGATGCAAGTCTCCATTCATCCTGTCTAACTGAGGTGCCTGTGTTAAGAACTTGGTTGCTTGAAATACAGCTTTGCTTGGTGGGGGGTCAAGAGACACCTCCAGAAGGCATTTGAGACTATCTGCCTTCAGTGATATTTTTATTTTTTTCCTGGGGGGGGTGGGGGGAGATCTGGGTGACTAGGGACCCAAACACCTTAACCAAGTGCCTAAAGGTTAGATGGGCTGAATGTAGGCAATTGTTTAGATGTCATTTGTTGCAAAGGCTTATTGCTGTGGCTGCGGCTGCTGTCCTAGCAAACTGGCCACAATGATGGGAATGTCTGACCACCATTTGAAAGTGGAGTCTTGCAAAGCAGCTGCAAACTGCTGCTTCAGTAGTGCTTGAGAATGGCTGCACTGATTCGGTAGACCAGCTTTTAAAGAGAACATACTCAAGAGACAGGCAAGGTAGGAGCAATGGTTGCAGCTCTGAACTAATTACTTCTGCCTGAGTGTGCAGAGATCTTGTCTAGTAGGTAAATGCTTCTTACCATATATCTGTCCTTCACTCACGGTTGGTAGGGTAGTTCATTTAAGAACAGCTGCTTTTAGCTTATTCAGTGTGCCCTGTGCTTGCTAGCAAAGAGACCTCATCCTGCAAGAGGTTCTTGGCTTGATTAGAAATTGTCTGGCAGTGTGCAGTGTTGGTATGCCCTGTAACTGAATCTGCCTGGAGGTATCTAATTATTAACTGACTTCAGTACCACATCAACCTCGAGTAAATGTATCCTCTGTACAGGACTTTAGCTCTGTTCCCTTCTGCATAGTGAATATCTAGAAAATGAAATGGTGTCATCGAGGTCTTTTTTATTTTCTTTTTTTACTTTTTTTTCCTGTGAGCGTGTGTGTGTGGCTTTGGCTTTTTCCAAATGTGAAAGTGTGGGCTGGATACACTTGGTGCATGGCTTAGAAACATGGGACTGGAAAGAACTTCCGGGGTCATCAGATCCAGTCCCCTGCTATTGCAGGCAACCGTGTCATATAATCCTTTTAATAAACTGATCAAGCTTAAACACCTGCTTGTAAGTGGCTTGTTTTCATGGAAGTTCTGTAACTCATGTTGCTCTCAACTGATGCAAGTAATATATGAAATATGAAGTTAATCAAAAGGTCCTCCAGTTTAGCTTTAGGTTTATCATTACATTTATGTAACTGACTTTCTTGAACCTGTTATTCTTTGCACAACACTCAGGAAAGTGTTGAATCTTTACACTCCCTTGCTATGAATAAGAGTTGGTGTGCTTATTTTTTTTTAATGGAAAAGATGGATGTCTGGCTTGTTGAAACCTGTTAGATATATTAATTGTCAAGGCAAGAAACAGTTGAGTTACTTGTATTTGATACATAAATTTAAGGTTAGAGTATACATAACCATTTTTAAAACACATCAACTTGCAGTGTAGTTTTATATTTAATACTGAAATTGTACTGCTAAAGTAACTGCTGTTAATCATATTCCTCTTCTGATCATAATGAAAAAATAAAGGGTAAGAAAATGCTTAACATAGATTATTCATTATCATGCTTATTTTATTAATAATTTAGGCATTGAAACGTCTCCAGGTACAGGGCGTCTGTTTGCTGGGGTGGGGTGGAGCAAGGGGTGGGGAGGGTTACTGGTGTAGAAAATTGTTACCCCACCAACCATTTGTCACGCTTTTACAGCTTCAGAAGCACAGACATAAAAAACTGTTCAAGAAATTTATTGATGCATTAAATGCACATGTGGATGTGTGTCTGATCTGAGGGCAGTGCACAGTGCTGAGGCTGCCAGCCCCTGCACCCTGCCCAGGTGAGTGCGGAGCGGGATCAGGATGTATCTTGATCCCTGTATTGCAGCACGTGTGTGAAAGCAGATCCTTGTTTCCAGGATCCATCCTAAGCTGTAACTCCAGTCTTGGGGTTTAGAAATATCAGAGTTAATACAGCTTGCTTTTCCCCTACCATGAAACTAACACACTTGTCTTACTGCAATCCAGTTAGGGTTTGGGTTTTTTTTTGTTCTACGGTGGGTTTTTTTGTTTGTGGGGTTTTTTTGGGGGTGGTGTAGGGGGGAGGCAGGGAAATTGGTTGGTTTCTTTCTGGTTGGTTGGTTGGTTGGTTGGGTTTGGTTTGGGTTCTTTGTTTTTGTTTTTGTTTTTTTTAATTTAATGACTAAGTGAAATGGGACAAATAGGACTGTGGCAGAACCACAGCATGTTCTTTTGACACACAGACATATATCTGTAAAGTGAAGAGAGGTAATGAAGGCTGATGCCATGTTTTTCCTGACTGACATTCAGAAAACCAAATAGGATACTTGCAAATCAAGCAGGTGGACCTTTGAAATCAGTAAGGCAAACACATATAAAGATGTGTGGGGATTTTTACATAACAGGATTGCAATTCCAAAATAATGATGATGGGGTTTTTTTAAATCCAAATACAAAATTTTGAACTAATGAATTAGATGATGAATTGTGTGAAGAACTGGAGTTCCAAAGATTCTTGATGTTATTTGCTATAGAAAATTTGTGTGAAGGCTCAAGTACTTAACAGATTTTATACATTCTAAGAACCTCTATCAGTGAGTATCCTAGGGAAGCACCCAGAGGATGTTTGAAAGAGTTGATAATTTCTTTGATAGTAATAAATCAAGTTTCAAACTGAAGTGGCCAAATATTCCAAATAAATGGCAGAACTGCTGGTTAGGTAGACACTAAGAGGACCTCTTACAGTCCAGTCCCATGGATGATTTAGCACAGCTGTTACCTAGCAGTAAATGAGTGTGTTGCTCTCCATCCTACTGGTGACTGTAAGCAGGAGCAGAGCACACTTTACAGCACAGCCCTTCCAGACGTCACAGTACTGAACACCAGGAGAAACAAAAAAAAAATTTGATACAAAAAGCAGTGTATTGCAGCAAGGGGTTAAATTTCTCCCACATCCCTGTGGAGTCTGAGATGCTGAGTGACACCAGCACCATATAGCAATGCTACGGAAACGAAATTGAGGAGATCTCCCAGCATTGCCACCAGCGACCTCAATAAAGAGGTTGCAAGTTGTCCTTTCCAGCATCCCTGTAGATGTTGGACAAAGCTGGCCCTACCTGGCAGTGAGTACCACAGCCTTGTTTGTCATGTCTTCTTGTTCTGTCTGATCTTTCATAAAAGCTTCATTGACTGGGAAATCTTGCCCAGACCTCCTCTGAAGAGCTGCTTTTCCTTCAGTTGCCTTAGATGTCAGCATCCACAGAAATACTGAAAGAATTATTCATAGTGCAGTCTTTTCCTGACAGAATCAACTCCTAACATAGTGGTTGAAGTACAATATGAAAACTGCTAATCCCCTAAAATTAAGCAACATTATTTCTGAATTTTTTTGTATTTGTAGATCTCTAAACATGATGTATTTGAAAAACAGATTCTTGAGCAAAAGTCATTCTTGCATTTGCAAGCATTTAAAATGAACAGAATATTTGAATAGGAACCAGCTGAATCAACTGAGAAATCCATAAAAAGGCATTAAACAGCATTCCCCATTTTACTAGTTTGCAGTGGGATTGCCAATAACAATGCTGACAATGTAATAAGTATTCAAAAAAGGGTATGGTGAGAGAAGTGAATACTTGTGCATGGGACTTCTTTGTAGTCTTGTATTGCAGAGTATTTGCTGCCCATAAAGCTATAAATATTTGATTGTGAGCTCCCTGGACATTAAGTTTTTCTAGAAGTGGTGCTGTTACTCAATTTGTCCAGTTTTCCCAAACACCCATAGCTCCCTCCTGCTCTGTGCTAACTCTATACCTACCAAAGAAGACACCTTGCTCTATGGTGCAGTTACAAAAGCATAGCTAAAGTGTTAAAATTGCCTTGCTGATTTATTTTCCATCAAATTAATTTGTAGAGGAAGGTAATTTCTTAAGTAGCTCAGGTTATTTATTCCTTTCTATATTAAACGCTTGCACACATGGAAAATATTATGGCAAAAAGAATGGTCTTAGGACTGCAAACCTAAACTCAAAATGAAAAAAAAAAACAAAAACAAAAACAAAAAAACAAAGAGATAATGTTACCTGTGAAAGCCCAGTTTGACCTTTGCAAATGTGATTGCAAAACTTTATGACACTGTCTATACTGCCCATAGCATCTTTGCATCAATGTATTAAATATTTCATTGCAACTTTATTTTTGAATGCATTATTCCATACCCTACTCACTACCTACTACCCCGCTCTTGTTCCAAAGTCAGAATTACTAGTTTCTTTAAGTTTTCCTGTGACACTGAAGTGTCTGAGTGCTTCACAAATACTGCTTTCTTTTAAGGACACACAGGGCATTAAGGATATACTTTATCCTCGTTGAACAGAAGGAGCTGAGGTGCAGTCACCGGAGACCAAAGCAGTATTTCTGAGAGCTCAGTCTGAGGCATTTTCATTTGTCAGAATCATAATTGTGTCTTATGTGTGGTACAAAGACACTTCATCAGTAATAGCATCCTTCAAGTCTGAACATCAGCCTCAGCCTCTGGGTCAGGCCATTATTGTCCAGAGTGCTTGGAGGATGCGACTGCCTGTAGACAGCTGAGCCTGAGCAGTCGACCCCACCTCACACAAGGACTCCATGCAGAGACCACAAGCGCTTGTGTTCCAGGGCAGCAATGGCCTGCTGTGTCTGGCAGGTCAGCTTTCTTCTTTCAGCCCCTGTAACTCTCACAACCATTTCTTGGTTTATGCAAAAAAAGAAAACCTATCATTTATTTTGTTGCACCACACCAATTCATGCCCAGAGCAGCAGGGAAGAGAAGGAACTGAAATAAACATGGCGATATCATGCTAAGACCACAAAATATGGGGGCAAAAGGAAAATAGTGGCAAAAAATAAAAGTGGCAAAAAATCCCACTTGCAGCACTTCCTAACTTAGAGGCATAACTTTGATCTTTTGTTGCTCAAAGTTTCAAACCTGTAATTTACTACTGAGTGAAAGCAGAACTACATGCCCAGGACAGGAAACTCTCTTGTCTGGCATTATGGTGACACCCCAGTGAGTCATCATCTGAGCTGCTGCCATTGGGTTCAGCACAGACCCCTGTGACCTCTTGAGGTAACAGAGGGACAGCAAGCAAAGCTCTTCTGCTTCCTCAGCCAACCCAAAATAGGAAGAGAGTGCTTTGCCCATAGCTTTGCAGAGGAAAGGTAGATTTGGGACTGTGGGAGCAGCTCAGGACTCTGCAGGAGGCTTTAATGGCCTTATGCGTTTCCACCCATCCCCTGTAACCATGACTCCATACCTCCTGTCCTCTGCCTGTCCTGCCCACTTCCTTGCTCTCCATTTTATTCTCTATCCGTGTCAGGCCCAGTTTGTATCTCTCAGGCCTTTCTGGGTTTCCTTGTTCCACAGTCCTTGCCCCTTTTTCATCTCCACTGTTGTGGGTTTACCCCAATGGGCAGCTCAGCCCCACCAGCCACTTACTTCCTCCCCTCTCCAGTGGGATGGAGGAGAGAATCAGAAGGATAAAAGTGTGAAAACTCGTGAGTTGAGATAAAGAGAATTAAATCAGGAAAGTAAAAGCCAGATGCACAGGCAAAGCAAACCAAGAAACTAATTCACAACTCCCCATGGGCAGACAGGTGTTCAACCATCCTCAGGAAAGCAGGGCTCCATCCCACATAATGATTATTTGGGAAGAAAAACACCATAACTCCAAACATCCCCCCTTCCTTCTTTCCCCAGCTTTTACTGCTGAGCGTGTTGCCATATGGTATGGAATATCACAGAATCATAGAGTGGTTTGGGTTGAAAGGGACCTAAAAGATTGTCTAGTTCCAAGCCTCTTATTATGAGAAGGGATACCTCCCACTAGACCATTGCTCAATGCCCCATCCAACCTGGTCTGGAACACTGCCAGGGATGGGGCATCCACAAATTCTCTGGGCACTTCCCTTTGGAGAGTTGAAGTCAACTGTCCTGGCTGTGTTCCCTCCCAGTCTCTTGTGCACCCCCAGCCTGCTCACTGGTAGAGTGGGATTGAGAGGCAGAAAAGGTCTTGATGTTGTGCAAGCCCTGCTCAGCGATAGCTAAAACATCCCTGTGCTATCAACACTTTTTGTGCCACAAATCCAAAACCCAGCACCATACAAACAACTATGCACAAGAAACTACGAAGAAAATAAACTCTACCCCAGCCCGAACCAGTGCATCAGCCCATCTGTTTCACTCTCTAACGAGGGCTGCCAATGACATATCTTCCAGATCTCCATTCCCACAAGCACAGACTTTTTGTCCTAACCTGCTGATTTCTCACCAAGCCACTTTCTCCTCTGTGTTGCCTAAGACACGGTGACCCCTCAGGTCAGGGTACAGAAGAAAATCTTCCTGTGCTCTGCTCAGGCCTGAGGTTGCAGATGTGGATCTGAGCTTTGCCTGGCTTGCAGCAGCAGGGAAGCGTGGTTGCAAAAAAAAAGGTACAGCGCAGGTTGCCCTGAGCTTCAAGCTGGGGGTACTTGGTCTGGGGGGAGGTGAGCTGTTAGAAGTCTACCTTGGCTGTGAGTACTGGCTTGAGGGTACACGGCTCTGCCTCACCACTTTCCTGCATTCATATCGGAAGAGTTATTATTTTTGTAAACACAAAGTGCACCACTCTCACACCTTCTTGCATTCAAGAAGAGCTTTCCTGTCCACTTTTGCCTAGAATTATACTAGATGCCAGCTTAAGCAGTCACTTCACCACTGACATCCAGCCATCTTAAGCCTAAAATATAGCAGAATTTTAAGGGGTAGTCTTTGCCCATGGTTTGTTCCCAGCAGAGATCAATGCATTAAGTTTTGAACTTAGGGCCTTTATTTGGTGCAGGGTTATCTGTAAGCCTGAGATGGGCAGGAAAGTGGTGCCAGGAACAGACTCTCCCAAGACACAGAAGCCTCCCAGCCCTCTTCTAATAACACTTCTCCTCCTCTCTCTTCCCTTCTTACCTCCATCCTTACCTTCTCCTTATCTTCATCTCTCCTTAAACTTCATGAGCCACAATTTACCTATTCTACAGAGAGTACCTCACTGAGCCTAATCTGTTAAGGCAACTTTAGGTTAGGAGATCAGTTAGTATTTGCTAAACTACTGCAGGAGTACCCACACAGAAAAAGTACAAGTAGGAAGCTCTCAACTGCAGAAGTATGCCTGCACAAAAAGTCACATAAAGTTTGATTGCACTGATATTAAATTATGGTAATCTGAATTTTTATGAAGCAGTATTTATAATACTGTCATTTTAGTACCCTGTACTTAGACACATTAGACCTGATTCCATACAGTAGGTAGTTACTATTTGGGGAAAAATAACCTTCCTTCTCTGATGTGGCAAAAAGCTTCTTCATATTGAAGATATTGCCATTAGTGAGTATGCATAGATTAAAAAGTAATATCTAATAAAATATATATAGCTAGGTACCTTTTTCAGACTTTTGCAGTACATTGGTTCCTGTGAAATAATGGAACATTGTTTAGTGTTTCTCATTTTAATAGGATAGGGAAGAATTCAGATTCTTAATAATATCCATCACATGTAAGCACCTTCACACTGCCAGTCAAAGGATGCTATTATTTCAAGTATGAAGTATGAAGCTAATCTGTTTTCAGGCTGTTAATACTAAGGCAATTCTGAATCTCACATACAGCTTTAGATCCTAAGCTATTACCATAGCTTAGGTCATGGAATGTGCTTGTATGGTATTTTTAATGATTGCAACTTGCAAGGTATTGTCTTGACCAAATTCCAGATGAAATTAATACAATAACAATTGGAACAGGTATTAAGGTCATGTAGCTGAATTGGTGAGAAAATTGAACCAATTTTTTAAGGCTATTGCTGGCTGTACACTGTTGACTACTGGTTGGGGAATTTATTTAATATCTTCAATTTTACTCTGTTAGATTGGCAAAGTCCTTTTACCTGCAGATTTTCTAATGAAATTGAGTATACTTCCTGCTGAGTGAATAGGTTGCTGTTAAATATTTCAGTCTGGTGTTTGACCCATTTTGCAAATTTATCACCTTACAGCAAATTTTATCCCAATTTTATGTTTCCAAATAACAAAACTCCATCACTCTTTTCAGCAAAAGCCAGCAAAAGCACCACTCTGTGATCATTTTGTTCTGTTCCTGCACTTAAAACTCAGTGCCCATGAACTCTGGCAATTAGGCATGATTAGCTGAACAAGGCAGATTCATCATTAGCTCAGAATTTCTTTGGTTCTGGCAATCTAGGTCAGACAAAGTTTTACAAAATGAGAGTTTGTGGTTTAATTTAATTTTTTATTATACCCTCTATAAAAAGAGGAAAAAGGTTTAAAAGGAAAAAGGTGTTACTGATATAAACAGAAGGCAGAAAAGCAGGACTGATGGACTTGGGGAGGAATAAAAGATGACTTCGTTTGGCAAAGCACTCACACAGAAGAGCTCAGCTAAGGATGATGAGAGATTTCTATAGAGCAAGCTCTGGGAGAATCCCTGCAGAGAAGAGAGGCAAGTGGGGGGCGAAGTGTGTGAGGGAAGATCTAAAATAGATGAAAAAAGGCGAAACATGTAAATGGCCTTGGGAATGCAATCTAGTATAAATTATAGCAGCCCTGCTGCAGAAGCAAAGCTGCCACAGCCTGCATTAAGCTCACAGACTCCCTGCACAGGTTAGAGGGGAAGAACCAAAGCACAGAAGAAGATTCAGGGAGTGTTTAACAGGGACCTATTTAATGTGGGCATTGGGGGAAAACTATGAAGAGGTGACAACCAGGCTTGCTGTTAGTAAACTGTTCCCCTGGACAAGCTTTGTCTGGTGACATGCCCATTCCCACTTCTCTGGAAGACAAGCAGCTGAGGACCTCATGGTCACTGTCACCAGACATCACTGTGGTCAGCCCTGGGATCATGCCTTACATCCTGAAGTCTCCAAGCTTTAACTACTTCATTCTGGGATCCTGAAAGGCATCTCCATTGCTCCAAGCCTGCCTGCAGCAAGGGCTGTGCAGGCAGGGGCCATCCTAGATGACTGTCCTTTTGATACAGGGGACAGCTTCTCTCCATCCCTGCACAGCTTCCCACCTTGCACAGAATGAGTGACCACTAGTCAGTGCTGAGGAAAACAACTTACACGAGCAAGCACATCTCTCATCTCTTACTCTCCCTGGAGAGTGAGAAGCTCCATCCCCAGTCTTTGCTCCAGGAATGCTGGTTTCATGACAGTGAAGTTGTGAGGGGACTGAAGGCTGGTGCCCAGACCTGACCACCCCCTCCCTCAGGAAACAGACTTCAAATCTGATCTGGGGCTATATTGGGTGTAAATGTTAAAACCAGGGAGCTTACAGGCATTTCCAAGAACTCTGAAAACGATTTTCAGCACCATAAGGAACTGCTGAGCAAGGGTTTGGGGAACTGTAACTTGGGAAGAGTGGGACACAATCCATCACAGCTGTGACTAGGGGTGGCTTGGCTTGCTGCCTGGTCTTCAAAGCTGACTTTTTCTCCCGTTCTGCAATTCGTGTTACCAAACTGGGGGTTTTTTAGGGTGTTTTCTCTATATCCAGTCATTGCCCACATGCAGTTCTCCTCAACTTTTAAAATACTAGCAGATCACAGTTTAGGACTGAAACCTTACAAGGAACTAAGCTTGAGTGTGAACTAATTGATTGAAAACTGTCAGATGAGAGCTTAAAGCGTATATGGAACGCTTGTGAATGGTTTAAAAGACAGTCCTGTATTTTCTAGCTCCTTTCTTTAACCTCTAGCCCCATTTCTTTATATCATCCCACCAGTTTTAAAATTGCTGAAATAGAGACTACAAAGAAGGTAGAGCAGGTCCCAAATTAACATTTAGTGGCAAAATCAAATGCAAACACTTTCCTCGTTTTGAAAAGTGTAGGAAATGGTCTAGAAAAAGGAATATAATACAGTCATCAGTATCATCAGTTCATGAGTTCAGCTGTGAGCAGCAAGAAGTTAACAGGAGTTATTGCCACCAAATGCCTGCACTGCCTGCAGAGGAGATATCCTTATAATGTTACCTTACCTGTGGTTGCTGATTTCCCTGCTGCTATGCCAGGGGACCTACTCAATTTCCCAGCCTGGTGATGCTCCAGCTGCTAAAGAGATGTCCTCATTTTCAATTGGCTGAGGACACACACCTGTGAAGTTTAAGGTCATGCCTCTGCAGGCCACCCTTCAAGGGGAGTCCAAGGCTCAGTGTGTTGCAGCAGTGACTAACCAGGGAGGGCTGGCCAAGTGTCCTCATTGCCACCCCTTGCAGAGGGGCAGGGACTCACTGCTGTGGTGGCACACGTGCCAGCCTGCCAGAGACTCAGGCTCAGGCACCTGCTGGGTGCCTGCTCCTTACTGGGCAGGTTTTGCAGCCCATGCCAAGTGTTCTGCTGCTCCCGCAGCACTGGCAGCTGATGGACCCGGCTTAAACCAGCCATGAGAGCCCCACACAATGGCCCGGCTGCTGAGGATTGCATCCCTACAGTCCATTCTGGCAGCTCCACAGGGCTGGGCTGGAAAAAGGGATTCATTTTTATTGTTGATATCATTATTCTAGCAAACAGACTGGTGTGAGCTCTCTGATTTTATTGTCCTTCACAAGGAAGTCAGCCATGGAGCTGGTTCCTTCCTACTCAGCCGAAACCTCCCTGTGCCCACAGGAGCAGAGCAGCCACTGGGCCAGATTCTGTGGCCAGCTGAGAGCTGACCTGAGCTCAGCACTTGCAGTTTACTAACCCGTGACACTCGGCTGCCTGGCCCAGGGGAACGTGATGGGACATTTGCATGTTGGCAGGTAGGAGGGACTGGAGGAAACTGGTCTCAGCTCAGCGGTTCCCAGTGTTGCCACCTGGGAAATAAACCCGGGGAAGGAAACATCTTACAAATGGGTGCTGGTTGTATGCAGCTAGCTGAGTGAAACATTGGCAGCTGAACCACCCAAAATATTTTGCCAGTTCAGGTTTAAACTCTGTTAGTGGCCTCTCGTTAATCAAATTAAACACTCCCATTCCCCTCTCACCCCCAAACACAGTGTGTTTGATATTCAAACGCAGAGCTGTTTATATTGTATCAGTCATGCTGTTCCTGGATTTTCCTTTCTGGATCAATTTGCACATCTTTAATACTTTTATGATTGGTCTCTGTAAGTATTATCAGGAAAACAAATGGCAGAAAAGAAAGGTCATTTAAATGAGGGGACAATTCCAGAAGCACAAACGGATAGGGGAGTCTCAGGGTAAACCTGCCTTGGGAAGGCATCATTTCATCAGAAGAGCACAGCTCTGGAGATATCACTCTGAGCAGCCACAGGAGGAAGAAAACGGTTAATTTTTGTGCAAGCCTTACCAAAGGGAATAGGCAATGTGATAACCTGAAATTCCAAACACCCAACCCAAGTCTATCTCCTATCTTCATAACGGCATTTGCAGTAGGGTTAAATAGCCAGGACTGTCTATTTTAGTGTATTTCAAGAAGAGTTTTATGGCAAAATTGGTGTTGTCCAACCAGTCTCCCGGTTCCTAACTGAAAAGTTCCCTCATTCTTTGTTTTGAATTTGGCTGTAGTTGTTAAATACTGTTTAGCAACTATAGATCCTGCTCATTATGGCCACAGCAAAAAAAGCAGAAGAGCGCTTTCAATCAAATCCATCAAATTCTGGCTATCTTATGCAGCTCCCCTGTATGTTTTATTTTTTTTTCCCAGTTAAAAACCCCTGAGTGTTTTGCAGCAATGCTATTAGGGAACTGCCTACCTGCATATAAACAACATTGATACATTATTTTCATATGTCCAAGTGATTAACTCAGCTTCTGCCTGTCTTCATTTTATCTTTTTCTAGATAACTGAGTTTCTTAAGTGTGTACTCAGGTCAATGAGTTCAAGAGCTAATGCTCAAAGAGGAGGACTTACTGGGAAATAATAAAAAGAGCTCAATAAGGATTTATGAGTCTCTCTCTGGTGAGGTTGAAAGCTGATCTGAGGCAATAGTGACAGGTATGTTATTATCATACGCCAAATATTTAATTCTTTGCTGGAACAAGTTTGATAGTGACAGTTGACTCCCCTCAGGGCAAGTGGCCTCTTATGAACGTTATCTTCACTGTCAGCCTTGTTGGATGTCTTGAAGGACAAGCTGAGAACTAATTGAGAGTTGGATAGCAAAAGGCTCATGCATAGGGATGAGCCCCAGGCCATGGATAGGTGGGATAAGGAAACCTGGTGTTACGACTTCCAGGCTGTATCTGTTACTGGGTAATTAGAAGATTTCGATCTTCAGGGGTGCACAAACTCTGTTATCCAGTCAGTCATTCTCTGAATTATTCACAACTCATTTAAAAAGATAAGGAAATGAAATATAAGATATATGCACATAAATCATTGTGAGATCTTTCCAGCACTTGCTGTCGTCAAGAATGAAACTCAGCT
This sequence comes from Empidonax traillii, assembly GCF_003031625.1. NCBI lineage: Eukaryota > Metazoa > Chordata > Aves > Passeriformes > Tyrannidae > Empidonax > Empidonax traillii. Next base: position 812,040 of record NW_020955357.1, on the reverse strand, counting down.
TCCATTACAATCTCCTTTTCTTACACCCTTCTAACTTAAAAAATAAAATAAAAATAGAAACAGCAGCTCTGAAGCAAATATATTTGGTTTGGTCACTCTCCAAGATTGATATTTAGGGGAAGTTTGACTATCACCTTTATGCCTTCATCCATAAGTGTTTTTTTTTTCCTTTAAAAAGAAAATAAACAAAGAAATTAAATGGAAAGTGTTCAAGTGGACAAATGCCAGGATATGCAAAAGGGAAGTTTCTAATCACCTCATTGTCCAACACTAGGGTTAATATAAAGTTAAATAAAATATTTTCTCTAGTTTAACTCATACCTTGCAGAGTATCCAGGGTCCAGGTTTTCAAAGTCAACAATAGCTCAGTTGAAAAGAGAACAGAAATCACAGAATGGTAACTATTTTGGAAAAAAAAATCCGACCTCTTTCTTGGGTATTCAAGGCTTCCCTTCATGACTAGAGGAGGTATCAGTCACCCACCAGTTTGCCCCTCTGAGTAGGATTGCTTAGACGGCATTGGCTGTGCAGTTGGAGTTTTCAAAATTTTCTCAATGTGATTAGATAATATACAGTGTTGTGCTGATAAAAGGGAATTGTGCACTCACAAAGAATAAAATGATCCATTAGAACAATACATGTATTAATACAAAATTTCAATGAATATTTAATATTACCAGAATGTCACTTTGAGTTACAGTTGACTTATACATGCAATCTCATTGAATTTAATTGAGGAAAAAACTCACTACTTCTCTTTTCTTTAACAAATTGTTCATTAAGTGGTTATGAGTTCTCTACTGAACCATGTGGCACTTGAAAAGACTGGTATCTTCATTTATGATTTCTGCTGAAAGTTTCTAGAAGAGTTGCAATTTTGCCTTACATTAACAAGTGTACCAGTGGAATTACCCTCTTTTGGGGCACTTTTTACTTTGCATCAACAGTTTCCTTGTTTTGTTTTAATTTTATTTCTGCTCCTTCAGGCCAGTTTTCTAATGAGTTTCTCTGTATGAGGTGCAGGGGTGTAGGTGTCTGGGTGCTGCAGGCAACACAGTGCTATTCCATAAATCCAGTGCCTACTTTGATGATGTTAGAAGGATGCAAGGTCGCAGACTAAATGAATTTAATATATTTCCTGTGCAATCATCTTCTCGCAGTGAAATGCATGTGTGTCTGCAAGTGTTTTGTTGCTATTAAGAAACTGGTTAATCAAAATAAGAAAAACAATTGTAATTGGGTAGTATAAAATTGTTCATTACAATGAAGAAGGCTCAGGGTCTGAGGTTTGGTTCAGGTCCTAAGGACAGTTCACAAAGCTCTGTGGATGGCTTAGTAAATTCCTAGGCATCAGCAGTATTTGTAGGCAACAAGATTGGTGGATTTAATGGATGTACATATTTTATGATATGGAAATATTGCAAAATCATTTTACACGGTTTGATCCTCATGGCACTGATATGATGCCTTCGTTGATGACTTGAGTGTCAGCCTCTGGCTGGCTTGAGGCTTTGCAGAACACAAATTAGGTCCTATCTGCTTCTCTGCACTTTTGCTGAAAATGGTTTCTCTTTCGTGCTGGCTGGTTATTGCTCTGCTTTATTATAGCTTATGACAAACTAACAGAGTAATAAAAGTCAGGGGTTTTTATAATCATATTGGAGTAGTGATTTAACAGGACATCATATTTTTCTGGGGAGATTTTACAAAGCTTGTTTTAGTCATTTGGAATGAAAACACACAAAGCAGTGCAGTACCCAGTTAAAGATCATTGGAACAGATATGCAATGTCATATATAATAGAGTTGGACGGCTTATTTATTTGGAATAAAATATTGAAGAATTGTTCCAATTAGAGTGATGTTTGTCCAGACCATCTTTGTTAGGCTTGTAAAGAAATTACTGTGCTCTTCTTGCTGTTCTTTTCTGGATTTTTCTTGCTCTCCTCACACTTCCCTAATCTCCTGGCTTGCTTACTTTCATGGCTACTGCAAAATATGCAGTTTAAGAAAAGGCCTACAAATTGGGCTGTTGTGTTTATTTCTTTGCATATGTATTAAAAAAAAAAAAAAA
>NW_020955357.1:799009-809946 GCF_003031625.1 Empidonax traillii | reverse complement strand
AAAATTTCAATGAATATTTAATATTACCAGAATGTCACTTTGAGTTACAGTTGACTTATACATGCAATCTCATTGAATTTAATTGAGGAAAAAACTCACTACTTCTCTTTTCTTTAACAAATTGTTCATTAAGTGGTTATGAGTTCTCTACTGAACCATGTGGCACTTGAAAAGACTGGTATCTTCATTGCTCATTTATGATTTCTGCTGAAAGTTTCTAGAAGAGTTGCAATTTTGCCTTACATTAACAAGTGTACTAGTGGAATTACCCTCTTTTGGGGCACTTTTTACTTTGCATCAACAGTTTCCTTGTTTTGTTTTAATTTTATTTCTGCTCCTTCAGGCCAGTTTTCTAATAAGTTTCTCTGTATGCGGTGCAGGGATGTAGGTGTCTGGGTGCTGCAGTGCTATTCCATAAGTCCAGTGCCTACTTTGATGATGTTAGAAGGATGCAAGGTCGCAGACTAAATGAATTTAATATATTTCCTGTGCAATAATCTCCTCACAGTGAAATGCATGTGTGTGTCTGCAAGTGTTTTGTTGCTATTAAGAAACTGGTTAATCAAAATAAGAAAAACAACTGTAATTGGGTAGTATAAAATTGTTCATAACAATGAAGAAGGCTCAGGGTCTGAGGTTTGGTTCAGGTCCTAAGGACAGTTCACAAAGCTCTGTGGATGGCTTAGTAAATTTCTAGGCATCAGCAGTATTTGTAGGCAACAAGATTGGTGGATTTAATGGATGTACATATTTTATGATATGGAAATATTGCAAAATCATTTTACACGGTTTGATCCTCATGGCACTGATATGATGCCTTTGCTGATGACTTGAGTGTCAGCCTCTGGCTGGCTTGAGGCTTTGCAGAACACAAATTAGGTCCTATCTGCTTCTCTGCACTTTTGCTGAAAATGGTTTCTCTTTCGTGCTGTCTGGTTATTGCTCTGCTTTATTATAGCTTATGACAAACTAACAGAGTAATAAAAGTCAGGGGTTTTTATAATCATATTGGAGTAGTGATTTAACAGGACATCATATTTTTCTGGGGAGATTTTACAAAGCTTGTTTTAGTCATTTGGAATGAAAACACACAAAGCAATGCAGTACCCAGTTAAAGATCATTGGAACAGATATGCAATGTCATATATAATAGAGTTGGACGGCTTATTTATTTGGAATAAAATATTGAAGAATTGTTCCAATTAGAGTGATGTTTGTCCAGACCATCTTTGTTAGGCTTGTAAAGAAATTACTGTGCTCTTCTTGCTGTTCTTTTCTGGGTTTTTCTTGCTCTCCTCACACTTCCCTAATCTCCTGGCTTGCTTACTTTCATGGCTACTGCAAAATATGCAGTTTAAGAAAAGGCCTACAAATTGGGCTGTTGTGTTTATTTCTTTGCATATGTATTAAAAAAAAAAAAAAAAAAAAAAAAAAAAAAAAAAAAAAAAAAAAAAAAAAAAAAAAAAAAAAAAAAAAAAAAAAAAAAAAAAAAAAAAAAAAAAAGGAAGAAAAAAAGAAAAAAAAAAGAAAAGAAAAAAAAGAAAGGCAGTGCTTGAAAATGGGCAGAGTCTGATGACCATAGAGATCTTTCTGAGGGCCTGGAAACCTGTCAAATGAGGCAAGGGAAACAGGAGGACACACACTTTCTTCTCCACTCTTTATTTACACAGAAAACATTATGGTTCGAGTTCTGTCTGTGTCTGGCGATCTCCTTCTAGACATGAACATTGCGTGCAAGACCATAACAGGAAAAGATGGCATGCTCTTGAATCTGAAGACAGGTCTTAAGAAGATAATAGTCCTTGGAGATGCTGCTCTGCTGGCACCAGTCTAGTCCTTGGTGTGCAGACCTGGATCTTGGTGACTCTTCCACATTCCTCCTGTCTGCAGCACTCGCTCCTGCTGCATGCGGTGGTATGAGCTGCAGCTGCAGTGGAGGTCCTTGGTCTGTTTCTCAGTGTGGATTTCAGATTCCAGTCCGGTAGCAAAAGCAATCCCCGGAGTTTTCTGGAAGTTGCGCAAACTCAGGGGCTGGTAGTGTTTGTCAGGAGAGGACATGAACCTGGGAGGTGCCCCCCAGGTGCTTCATCACTCCAGACCTGCCCATTCCCATGTAAATCATGGCAGAGTTCAGATTTAATTTTGCTTTCTTCATGTAAGTTTTGCTTAGATTTAAAGCTTAGAGCTAACTCTACCTCTTCCTGCTTTGCAGAATACAGGATGAACATAACATGTTCCCTAAAGCACTGGGTGATGATAGGGATGGGCTGCAAAAACCCTTGAGCTCGACAAATAATAACTGTAAACCTCCTGAGAGTCCTGGTAATATTTTAACCAGTCATCCTTCTTCACGCTAGAGAAAAAAACTGTATCCCCCCGTGTCTGCACACATAGCACTAGTATGATTCATCACTCTTCCCTTCTTTCTCAGAAGCTGACTGAACAGCCATTTGGTCCTCATATGGCCTTTTGCAGAACCAAACTGGGCATCTTTTCAGAATTACAGAAGAAAATGTTCACACCGTAATAACAAGGTGGAAGAAGTTGTTTTGTTTTGTTTTGTTTTTCCCAGGTACTTGGGCATATGCATTTGTTTGCTACAACGTATTTCCAGCTTCATTGGTGAATATAATCCTCATGGAAGGGTTAATGATTCTCTGCAGTTGCTAGGTAATGCTATTTTGTCATTGGGACCACTTACTAGTTAGTGACAACCTTTCTGATGATGTAATGCTTAAAAAGTCATTGTGGAGTGCATTAAATTGCCTTTTTATTTTTCTTGTTTCCTTTAGAAAGCTAGGAAATGAAACATAAAATGGTATTATGGTTGCATGAATAAATCAACCAAAAGCCAGAAAATACAGAAGCTGAACATTAGTCCAAGGAGACATCTTCAGCTCTAAGAGAGCGGGGGCTCTTTTGCTATTGTATTGTAGTACAGCTTTTGGTAAAAAATACAGTTGCTTCATAGTTCTTGGACCAAAGTAGATTGACATGATGAGTTCAAGTCAGTACTAAGCATGGAAGTATTGAATACACTGTATTGCAGTTAAAAATTCCTTTGCTTGCTGTCTTTTTTTTTAATTATTATTATTATTATTTCTCTTTAATTCAGCAATTAGAGCCTCTCTTATAAAACAACAAGCACTGTTTGGATTCAGATTACTTTTGGATGCAGACCAAACTTCTCAAACCCACATGCAGACCAAGGTGCAGCCAGAACTCATGCAGTCAGGTCAGTTCCCAAGGTGTGTTCTTTGGGTATCAGATCTAAAGTAATTGCTAATTTGTTCCTTGGGAACAGGAAAACACTTTAAAGTGAGTACAGCTATTCAATAAACATTTCATTCTCATTTCTATTCATTTCCCTCAGCCAAGTGGTCCAGCTCCATGTCTCTCCTTTCCTAATCTGGGAAATATTGAAGATGGATCTGAGTCTCAGTCCCTTAAAATCATCAGAGCTCGTGAGAGGCCACTGCGGCACACCCCACTTGTGCTTGCTCTCTCAGCCTCCTGGCTCTCTTTCCTCCATTCCCCGCTCATCCCTGGCCTCCTGTGGACCAGGGCTGCTTTGCTGATATCTGTCCTAGGACTGCACAACCCCAAGCAAAGCTGCTTTAGAGTGAGTACAGTGCAGGCTCAGCAAGGAGCAACAGATAAGCATTCCAGTTCTTCCTCCCCGTGGCCTTTTCTTTTTCTCCATGAGCATCTCAGACTTGAAAATAATGTTGGGAATCTTGGGGTGATTACAAAGTCTCTGACTATCTTTTCATGCAAGCAGGGCAAATGCACTCATGGATGCCATCCCCAAGACAGGACCTTACCCTAGGTTAGACAGCAGTCGCCTAATGGAGAAGCTGGTACTTACAGAGCTGGTACCAAACAAATGGAAAAAGAAAGGTACAGTTAAACACTGGGTTCTTTTTTTCATCTCTTTGCATGATCATTTGTGAACCCTTTGGTGACTAGGAGAAACTGCCTTCTCACTCAAACCTATATAAATGTGCTGAGCTCAGCCTGGATGCAGCTGAAACTGGCTGTCTTAACCAGCAACAGTGGCAACCCAGCATCTTTGTACTTCCCATTTGTCAAATTAAAAGGTCCTATTTCAGACTTTCCCTTATGTATACTCCTACAGTGGACACATAAAGGGAGAGCAATTGCTCTCTGACTGAGATGTGTGTGGGATTTGGTGTCAGGAGAGAACAAGAAATCTGCAGGCTTCAGCACCCAGCTTTTGTACGCTGCTGACAAAACAAGCAGGAATAAAATATGCATGCTGAAAAGGGAAATAATTGTTTCCTTACATGAGCCCCTCTCTGGGTTTTAGGACGTGCAGTCATAATAATGGTGGACACTACACAGAAAACAATACACAGAATGAGATCATTCTTGTAGTCAGGTTCAGGACAGGCATTATTTGCCAGAACTGCAGAGTACAGAGACTGTTTGCAGGGCAATTCTCTCCTATGACAGATCATTCAAATGCTCATGGCAAATACAGTGACTGCTGATAAGAAAAAGTGGCAGCAGGAAAATAACTGACTACAGATTGTGAACCACTTTAGATAGATAGATTTTATTATGCTGAGTTTTAGCCTGTATGTAGGTAGCTATACTATAATAAGGATGATGAAGTATCACCACAGCTGAGAATGGCATTACCAGTCACATTTTATTCCATTTGAAGAGATAGATTTCATCCTACTCACTCATTTGTCTCAACTTAAAAAACATAATCCCCCCATACAAATACCTGATATAATGCATCATCCCAGCCTAGGGAGCATGAACTGTTTTGAAGTTGCCCTGTTTTCACTCCCGTTTCTCCCCATACAGAGCAGGTGGTAGGTAAATGCCTTCTGGACAGCATCAGCATGGAGGGTTGACACATACGTGCTTATGAGGTAAAATCTGGTCTACTGATTTGCTCATTTCTCCATTTCTGAACCCATCATTAGCAGCAGTGCCGTATCTGATGCATGTGAAGCATTTGAGAGTTACAGAAGCACTGAGCACTTTAGGGAAGAAGGTTTAGCTCCACAAGTCAAGGCCATCAGAGATAATCCCAGGTTTTCACATTGTTTTCCACTTAAGTAACAAAATTACAACATAGGTTGAAACAGGATGGTAAAAGATTGCACTACATTACTACTGAAACTGAACTATCACTCTGGTACTCCTTAAAAATAATAATAATAAAAATTAAAAAAATATTTTTAAAAAAATCAGTGCTCCCTGCAATCATCAGTTACACCATCATATTCTTATAATCGTGCTGGCTGAGCTTCCTGCCCGTGATGCCGGCAATCACTGCTGCCCTGTCTTCCGGAGAAAGAACACAAGAACACAGCATGCCAGCAGTCTGCCTGTCCTCCTCCAAGTATAAATCTTGGCACGAAGTGTAGCCCAAAATTATTCACCTGGTCTGTGATGTATCTAACTGCAGTTAACTACAGCCACCCGAGTACTGCCTGGGGCAGTCCTGGCAGTGCTGCTCACAGTGAGCAGCATTTCCTCTTCAGTTTCTTTTGGCTTGGGAGAGGCAGAACATTGTCCTCATTCACCAGCTTTGCTGGAGCAGACTCAGACTTTGCTTTAGCTAGCACAAGAAATGCACAGATCAAACCAAATAATGGAATAAACATGTATTTCCAGGCTCCATTTTCTAAGTGTATCTGAGCTTAGGTCAGTGTCTCTCCAAGATCTTTCCCCACGCTTCGTGGCTTCTGCATGGATCCACAAATCTTCCCACTTCTTGCAATCATTTCCTTTGACCATGGTTTATTCTGCAAGTGACAAGGTTTTAGCTAATATAAAAGCCTTCTCCAAAGCTTTCTTTTTTTCCCTACATGCGCCCTGCCAGGTTAATGAGTTCTAGCAACAACATCTGGCTTCTGTGTTCAGCTACGGGCAGTTTCTGACCTCTGCTGTGACCAAAATATGTGCCTGGTTTTACCTCTCAGGCAGTTCTTGAAGAGCCCTCTGTGCCCCTACACAGACTTGTGAATCCAAGAAACCCATGGTTCTGGGCAGAAAGCAAAGATTGAGGGACCTTTGGGAAGCTCTGCTCCATCTTCCTTCCCCTAGCACTGTCCAGGCCTAGTTCTAGACTGGGGATATCTGTTCTGTCCTTCACCCAAACTCTCTCACAGCAGCTTTGTCTGCAGGATTGGGTTCCTGACAAGTCATTTCTATTCTGTCCATGCACTGGGGCATTCTCATCAAATGGCTGCAAAGGTTTGTTCATGCCTCTCCCCTCCTCAATAAATCTGCAATTTGAGAAGCAGATTTCATTTTACTGATTTTTTTCCAGCTGTTTATTATGCTGGATTTCTAAGGCACTTACACTTGGCTCGATGATTCCTCAAAAAGAGAATGGTGCCTATTGTAGTTAACCCTGTAAAATGTCTAATGAATAATTAAATAGCATGTTGTCTGTGATTCAGCTTTGTCAGTTTGGTCAGTCAATTGCTGGTTTGCTGCTCCTATCAGACAAAAAACTTGCTGTGAAGCTTGTTTAAAATTCAGCATTTGCTAATTAGCATTGTTCCAAATGTAATTCTAAGTGCCACTTCTTCAGGCAATTCAAGAGAGCAATGTAGAACTTCGGTGTCTCTATGGAGACCATCTATAATTTAAAAGACAGAAACAACAGTTTAATGCCTTGTAATACTTAAAAAAATCACCAGTAGCTCTTTCCAAAATATCCCCAAAATGCCAGTAAAGAAAGGATTGGACCCTGCTAATATACAAAGCCAATTTGTTGAAGATCACTGAATTGTGATAGAGATGATTCAGTGAAACTACTTGAGGGCTAAGTTAAAGCACCAGGATTAGTCTCAGGGGTTTAAATTAAATACTGAATAAATATTTAAAATGCAAAAGATCAAATCATTAGGCACATGTGCCAGCTGTAGGAAAGTAAAAGTATTTTGTTGTATTTATGTACAGAAAGACCAAGAAATGAATTCAACAGCCCTGCTAACCATCTGGCTCACAGGACCATAAGCCATGACTGATCTTGATTTCCAAGGCAGAAGTGAAGCGGGTTAGATCACCCACACTGGGCATTTTGCCTCCAGCAATGCCTTACATGCAGCACTTCAGAGAAAAACAACACTGGGCACAACACAAAGGCAGGATCTCCTGCACATAAACAGTGACTGCACAGCTGAGGTCTGGTGGATGAGCAATGCAGGATGTGTGTACGATGATGAGCCTTGTCCTGTGCAGAAGTATTAGGGCTGATCAAAACCCAGGGCTGAAGCTGGTGGAGCTGCAGCCTGTTGGGGAGAGGAGAGCTGACTACCTTGCAGCAGGGCACTGGAATAAACGCATCTCCCAGGGCTCTTCAGGCTTGAAGACAGCTCACTGACTCCTTGGAAACTCTAAAATCATGGACAGAGAACAGTGCTGGGTATGATGCAGGAAAAATATGCAGAGAGCAAAAGCCATGCTCCCTACAGCCAAGGAGCAGAGTAAAGGTGAAAGCAGACAGGGCAGAGGAGAAGGTTCCAGCAGCCATGAAAGAGCTCTCTTCTGATCCAGACCTATGCTTTGCACTGGGCAGCTTCAGAGAGCTTCCTCGCCTGACAGCATGTCACAAAAACAGTGGGGAGGGTGGGAAAGAAAAACTAGGAAAGGAGGAAGAGACAGGAGAGAGCCTGGGTGGGGAGCACAGCCCTTCTCAAAATTGGGGTGGAGGCACCAGATATGAAGGATGGAAAAGCTCCATGCCACAGTGGATGGGGAAAACACAGCATTTTGCAAGGCCCAGCACTGTAGTGGCAGATTTTGGGCAAAAATGCTGTGTGGCCTGAATTTTGCAGGTAAAATGGAACACAGTAAGTACAAATCTCCCCATGCAGCCTGTGGGAAGACATAGGAACAAAGGTAGGATACTCTACCTGAAAAGAGTCAGTGCAAGTTAAAGAAAAGTTCTAAGTCAGTTCTAAAGCTGAGGTCTTTATTGCTCGGATGTTTCTATACCTTTTTCAAGGTTGCCATGCAGTTGAGAGCTTCTGCTCTCCTAGAGGTAAATATCCTAAAATAAATAACACTATCTTCTCCAATGGTGCATTGTAATCAGAGTAGGAGTTTTTAAAAAGCCAAGCGGAAATGTGTGGTCTTATTTCTAGCTGAGCTGCTTGGAGATCAGTTTTCTTACATCCTTAGAGGTATTTTAATATAGTAAGATTTCTTATTATACCTTGTTAGATCACAGGAAAGATTTACTACTGAAAATTGTTAAAGAACACATTTTACCATATTCATTGTCTTATTTCTTTTGCCCCTTCGGCAATAATACTCATTAGTGTCTATAAAACAGACATTTAATGAGATGTTTATTTCATTTAATTAAAGTGTAATATTTTCTGCATGGAGTACAGTATCTGCTTAGTCTCTTTTTCTACATCCGATACAAGTTAACTACATAACTGGATATTAAGTGAAGAGGGATTTTGTTCTTTATTACAAATAATTCTGGTTCTTTTGCTTATTATTCACTCACTGTTTTAGCTGATGTCAGTGGAAGGACACACAGAGGAAAAACATCATGAAACAACTCAATGCACTTCATATGCACAAGCATTATTATTTTTTGGAAGAAACTAATGCTTTTTTACACATCAGCTTTAGTTTTTACGTGGTTTAAGGGATTTCTTGTCTTGCAACCACTTCATTTGGAGCATCATTAGGAGCCATAGGATGAAAGAAATATTTTGGTAAGGACAGTTTTCACAAGTCCTACTTGACATATAGAATCATAGAATGGCTTGGGTTGGAGGGGACCTTAAAGATCATCCAGATTCAGCTCTCCTGTTTGTGGACAGGGAGACCTTTCACTAGAATAGGTTGCTCAGGGCCTCATCCAACCTGGTGGCTCATTCCACTGCTGTCCTTGCCAACCTGATGCTCAGACCACTCATTTTTGTTTCCTTTTTCACCTTTATCTTTTTGCTGACTCAGCATGCACTCTTGCTATATGTGACTAATTATCAGAGCCTTCAGTGTTCATGTTGAAGTACTGTCTTCATGGAAGCTGCTGGCAGGCACTGTGATCCCACTCCTTCTGGGTGGTAGATGCTGGTCCAACCAATGAACTGTGCATGCTTCAACTGTCCAGTGTCTGCAAAAACACATAAAGGGTGCAGTTCTGCAATCAAATGTCCCTCTGCTCCAGCAAAGCTTAAACCAGTGGTCCATACTGCCAACACATAGGTTTGAGTCTTGCATCACAACCGTGAGCTAAAGAGGGTGAATAGCTGGGAGCTCCATATCTAAAAAGTAAGGAGTGTATCAGCGCACAGCTGATCATGCCAAGCCAAACAGCAATAGTGTTGGATCAAGCCAGCTGTATTTTGCCCAGAGTCTTACACCCAAATATCACCTTTTCTTAATTAGCCAATATTTAGCCTGAAATTATGCCTCATCAACATGGCCATATTCCTTTTGAACTTTTTTATTTTTTGGTGGATCAACATTACTTGACTGGGGCAAAAAATAATAAAAAACCCCCCCAAACAGATGATACCTCCTTTCACCTCCAGCTCCAGTGAGGAAGCATTTCATGGATCAACACGTCTGGAATGAGATGCATTTTGTAGCACAAAGGCATCCTGCCTGGAGCCAAAGATGCTCCACCTCTCTAATCATGTATATCCATTTTGAAAACAAAAAGTCATTCCTTTCCTTTTACTTTCCTCTGTCTGCTGGCATAAATAGATACACAATTTATCTCAAGAGTCTGTGTGATGCCTTCTGACCCACTGGATTGCACTTCAGATATCTGCTTCAGACCTCTTTCTTCATATCATGTCTCTTCCACTTCAGACTATTGTGTTAAGAGTATTAGAAGTGCTTTTTAAAATGTAGTAAATTAACCCCACCATTTCTTATGTGTCTCTTCTCCCTTTCCAATTATATTGTTTGGGCAATATATCATAAAAAATATCTCACTACAGTGATGTATAGTATTAATCTATCATGCAAGCACTATCTTTTTGGTGATATATTAGAACAATGCATCATTAAAACATCATTGATGTAGATATATATTACTCAGCTACCGACTGGCTAGCAACAATACATATATATGGGGGCATAGGTGAGTTTAATGTATTAAATCAAAAGTGCATGGATTTGAACCTAAAATAATAATAGCAAAATGCTGTTAAAAATGGTGTGAGGTCATATATTAATAGGTATAATGAGAGACTCCACAAGACATTTCAATTTAAAAGAAATAAATGCTGTTTTAATGAAGTAGTGGAAGTTGCCTTTCTGCCACCCACATTGTTTTCCTGTTCCAGAATGGGCCAGAGAGGAAAGTAAAAGGCAGAATGAAAAGATATAGGGCAATAGTCCAAAGGCATCACTGCCTCCTACGGCTTTGATGGGAAATAGGAAAAATAATAAAAGCAAATTAAAAAAAATTAAACTGAGAAAACTAATACCATTCTGTTAGGATTTGCTGAGAGCTTTGGCTCTTTCTAATATCCCTGGCTTTGAAGTTAAAAACCGATCTCTGATCTTTAATAAACTGAAGTGAGATGGACCATGGTTGTGGGCATTAATAAAAAGAATGAAAGAGAAACATGACTGTATGTGATTTATTAGTTTCTAGCAATTTATGTGGCTTGGTCTTGGGGTATTTGTTAAATTCCCTGCCTTTCTCTAGAGTTATTTCCTTTACCCAGATGAAAATATGGGGTCACATCTGTTGAGGGAAAACTGTATATCCCTTTGCAGACTATTTCCATTTGTGTCAGAACATGATGCACCTGCTGTTACTGGACATTGTTGGCTTTTCCCAGTTCCCACTGTTTGGAAGCATTCAGGAAATACTCAGGAAATTGGGAAGAGGCTGTTGCTTTCTCCTATATGAGGCCTTTTTGCTTCCAAGCACAAGCTGAAGGCAGAAGCCACGTTAC
>NW_020955357.1:778917-797513 GCF_003031625.1 Empidonax traillii | reverse complement strand
GCCCACTGCCATAGCACCACAGATCCGGCTCAGTAATATACCATATACCAGAATCATAGAATAATTTAGGTTGGAAAAGACCTCTAAGATCAAGTCAAACCATTAACCCAGCTCTGCCAAGTCCACCAATAAACCGTGTCCCTAAGTACCACATCTACATATCTTTTAAATACTCTAGTGATGGTGACTTCCTCACTTCTCTGGACAGCCTGTTCCAATGCTTGACAGCCCTTTCTGTGAGGAAATTATTCCCAACCTATCTTTATTTCTAAAGAGCAATGTCGATGACTATTCAACAAAAAAGCATTCTGTGGACAGGGTTTGGAAAAGATAATCCAAACTCCAGAGTAATCTCTAAGGTGTAGATGTACCATGATATGCAAAATGAGAAAGCTATCCACTAATACTAAACTGAAACCAGGATATGTTGCGGTTCACATATGTTGCGGTGATGAAACCACAAATTATTCAGCTATGTTAACAGAAGGAGAGAGACACAGGAGCTGGGAGTAGCAGGTTCAGCAGCACAAGGAAACCACTTGGTAGCATTTTATAAGGGTGAGGGAAGAAGGGAGTGTGTTTCTGATGCCTGAGAAATCATTTTCCACAAAAGGACCTTTCCCTGCGTACAGCCTTGAGTACATCCTGCACTCCACCAAGGCGTTCCACATTGCCAGGCATTAGGTCATCATGCAATCTATAACTTCCAATAATTAATTTCCCTTTCCACAAAAAGACTATGTTACATCAATGAATATCACTGACACAGTGAGGCAGCAGTGAATGTCCTGGTTCTGCTGTTAGTGATGCAATGTAGGACCCAAAAAATAAAGTACCTACTATGTATTGTCTGGGAACATGATATTGATGTAAAAAATCAGTAGCACAGGGTACAGGGCAATGTCATCTGTTCTTTTTGCAGTTTGGGCCATATTTTTTCTGTGGCTTTCAGCAAGTCCTCAGGTTTTCTGAACCCAGTCTGTAAAATAAGCCTTGCAGCCTTTTATTGTGTCCCTCATAAGGGACCATTAAAGATTGATTCATTCTTGTTTGAAAATTGCTGTGAAGATGAAAACTGCAGTATAAATTCTGCCTATTGTTCCAGTGGCCTCCTAATTTCAAAGGGTGCCAGGGTTAAAATGGTAGGAGACTGATTTAAGTGGAAATCAAGACGTGGTATGGCTGATGGAGGAGTCAGACAGAACATGTTCACCAGCAGCAACCTGAGAGGGAATGATATACAGAGAGATGATACATAGAGCTCTTCAATACCATAAAGTCGCACATAAAAAAAAAAATCTCATTACTGCCTTTTGCACTTTCTAGCCTCTGTTCCTACAACTCTATTGGGCTCTGGCAGTAGTGAGAAACAGAACAGTACCTATGAAGGATGTTGTGCCAGGCTGTGTGGTGAGATACACAGACATCCTTTGGAGTTTACCAAGAATAAGACAATAATATCCATGCTCAGGATATAATCCCAGCCTTTGTAAACAGATAGCATCAGAGAGGCAAAGAGGTGGGAAGAGAAGCTCATACTGTGACGCACAGTGGCTCTGACAGAGTGCATGAAAGGAGCTGGTTTTGTCAATACCTTTCATAAAACCTGTCAACGTAAGAAAAGAGGCAAATACCAAAGCAATGGATACCAGCATGCCTGCCTTGATAAGAGCCAGAGCACAAGCCCATGAATCCACCCCACAAGGGGAGCACAGCTGCTTATTGCTGCAGACAGGAAAGCTGGTGCAGGAAAGAGTCCAGAGACTTTCACTCAGATTTTGTCTCTAAGAAATGGAATGGAAAAATTAACAGGGTTAATTAATAACCTTGAAAATTCATCATTAATTAAAAAATGGCACTGATTCATTGAAGTCCAGGCATACTGGCACTCACAGTGTGAATGATGATGCTTGAGACAGAGCCCTAATCACACCTCATTGAACACACTGTGGATCTGGGCAGCCTCAGTGGCAGCACAGAAATGGGCCCAGGAGTGGGAATGGCTCCCAGCGGCACGCTTGCCACTGCTGCTTGAGAGCTAAAAACCACTGGGGTAGCCTGAAAGCAGGAGCTGCGCCTGGGAGCTGACTGAAGCCCAGCCATATCTGTAGAAAGAGCCCCATAAAGCAAAATATGTTCTAAATCCTCTGTTATAGCCATCCATTCTCTGCTTCATGGCTGTGTCTGTTGAGGTAACCCATGGCAGGACACATCGCTCTAGGTGCCATACATACCTGTGATGCCAGCCTGGCCCTGCAGCTGGGGGCTGGACTCAACCCTGTCCAGAAGTCTGGGTCTCTATCAACCCAGAGGCCCAGAATAAAACGGAAACAACATAAAAACATGCACAAAAATGCCATCCAAAGGGTAAGAAGCTGCAAATGATTCAGTTGGTTATCTGACTCAGCGGTTTCCTGCTGAGTGCAGGCTGCCATGCAGTGACACTGTGTAGGAGCAGCCTTTCCAACATACAAGGAAAGCAAAGACTTCCTGGTGTACACGGGAGAGAGCAACCCAGGGTGGTCCTGTAACCTACCAATATGCCACTGTGCTCTCTACAACAGCCCTTTCCTTCCAGCACATTTCAAGTGCCAACAATAATTAATTAAAACATTGCCCTTCTGCACTGCATTTCAGTCATGGCACTTTATAAGCCTTGCCAAACAATGCTTCCCAACCTCACTGGGAGCTAAGTGAGTGTTATCCATGTTTCACAGCTGGATATGAAAGGCTGATTGCTCCCAGCCTTGTCCAAGTGGGCAAGGGCTGTAAAACCTCTCCTTTCCTCTTACATAGCCTTTCCTAGCCCAGCTGCCCTCCCTAGGAAAGATCCCAGCAGTTCTGGAGTATCTGCCTGTCACCTGGCACAAGGGCTTTCCAAGAGGGATGGAATTGTGTGTCTCATCACACATGTTCCAGCAGCAAAGGGGGCACTCACTAGGACAGAGAAAATAGCACATGTCAACTGACAGATAATTTGTGCAACACCAGCAGGGAATTTTTTGTGGCCGAGGATTGGTACCCAGGACTCCCAGGGCTGGCTTCAACCCTGCCAATGAGATCACATGACTTGGGTATAGCTGAAATGAACAGTCCGTAAGTGAGCAGGCCAAGCTTTTTATCATCTAAAAAAGGGTCAAGACACTGGAGTGACTGCCCATAACCAAGCTGTCTTATTAGATTTCTAGCTCCAATTTTGGGCGAAGATGTTGTAGCATATAAAAGCTAACATAAATTTATGATAGAAAAGTTGCCTTTGGGCTCTTCAGTGTCCATCATCAGCAGTGCATGCAGTCATTTAATGTTTCCTCCAGCATAAACCCTGTTTTTATGTAACATACCTACACACAAGCACATATGTGCAGGAGGATCTGGGAACAGAATTCTGTTTCACTGAATTCTGTGTGGAGAAATTAATTTACCTGAATGCCATGTTGAATTTCATTGCGCTCATATCACCACACATCTGGCACAGCTGTGGCCCTCTCTGGCAGACTGACAGCCTGTGACTCCACAGCAGCTACGTGGAAAAGGCCCTCTGTTTGCAATGCTGCCTTCTGCAGCCCTCTCCCCTTTAGATGATATAATACACACCACTGTTTCAGTTGCTCCTGCTTTTTCATCCAGCAAGATAAATTAATATGAAAACCCACTTTGCCTTCCCCTGACCACAGCCTCCTCCATGTGTAGTGAAGATAAAGACTCAGGCAAGCCACTCATCTCAAAAAACATCTAGGAAAACATTCACACTATTTTAAAAACTCCCTACCTGACGCTGTGGGGGCAAGTGCCACAAAAAAATGCCTATAAACAAATACAATACCACTGAGAATCAGGAGAAGAAAGCAACAGTGATGCTTGGTATTCCACAAACACTTCAAATCCAAAACAAACCAACTAAAATTGTTTTCCTAGTTGTCTTTTCATCCTTTTCCCTAGGCCTTTTCCATAAGATACCTAGTGGAAATTCAAGCAATAGTTTTTATATAGATAAATCC
Organism: Empidonax traillii; assembly: GCF_003031625.1. Lineage (NCBI taxonomy): Eukaryota > Metazoa > Chordata > Aves > Passeriformes > Tyrannidae > Empidonax > Empidonax traillii. Next base: position 793,515 of record NW_020955357.1, on the reverse strand, counting down.
ATAGCATTCAAAAGAGACTGATCTCTTTTCTCTAGATGCTCAAACACTGCACCAGTATATATGGTGTTTGAAAACCATATGGGAAGGAGATCATTCTCTCTTAAGTTCAATAGGCTTTTAGAATCACATTTATTCACTTCTATAGAGTTTTTCCGTATGGGATTTCAGAGCCTTTTATACAAGAAAGTGCCCCCTTTTCTCCTCATCTCTCCTTCTTTTGTGCTTGTTCTTTCAACAGCACAAAGCTGAAGTGAACAATAGTACACACTCAGCTTTACATCCCGCAACATCCAGGACTCTGTAGAACAAAGAACAAATACACGACTGAGGGGCTAAAGATAGCAAATTCAGTGCAATGGGTAACTTCAGCTCCAGTGGAAAGTTCTGGTGCTGGTGAAAGAAGGTTCATTTTAGGAGCCAAAATAGATGAGTACTGAAAGCCGGTTCTGATGTGGGCTGGCTATAAAATCCCAACTGAGTCACTCTGCCTCTCCAAGCTGCGTTTTCTACAGCTGTAAAATGGGGTTTGGGCCCAGAAGCCTGGGTAGTGGTTTTATAAGGCATTATAATGGGTTGCAAGAAATATAAACAAATAACTATATTTTTTCATGTGGGAAGGCAGGAGCAAAGACAGAAGGGAAAAAAGCAAATAGATTGAGTGGGAGTGTGGGGACAGGAGTTGGGACAATTTATTAATTTGGTTTCCATCTCATTCTCATAAACAACTTATAGCTGGGTGAATCTGCTTGTTGATCACTCTCTGCCTGATGAGTGTCCCCGCCCTGGCGCTCCAGTCCCTGCTCCATGCTGGAAGCCGCCCCTCACTGCCCTGCCTGCCCCCAGCACCTCTACTCTGCCAGAGCTTACTCTACTTGCTCCCACCTCAAGGCACTAAGTCCAGCCAGCTTCTCCCACTTTGCTCCATGAGGATACTTGGGGTGACTGTGGCTCTGCACCCTTCTGTCACTGCATCACCCTGTTTTCCCTTGGTCTGAAAACAAGGCTGGGAAACACATCTCCTTCCCAAGTTGATTTGATACAGAAGGAGGAGGGAAACTGAATTTTCTCTCCCTGACTCAGATCCTCGGAGACCTCGGTGTGAGGCAGATGGCACCTGTGGGACCAGGAGAGCAGGGAGAGGCAGCAGGGTGGGTCAAAGCCTCGGCCGATGTGTGGGGAAGATAAGATCTTGCATTTATCCCCTTCTCACTGAGTCTCTGAGGAATCATGTCCTTTCCTGCTGCTATAATCACTGATTATACGCCATTTGCCTGCTGTATTAAAGCTGCTTGCTTAATTAATATAACTTTAAAGGGCGGTATTGGCATGAAGGAGACAAGCTCTTTTGAAGTCCAATAAACATATTGTGTATGTGATCATCGTAAGCAACTCCTGCAGCTTTTCTATGGTGAGCAGGCAGAAAGCACCACGAGTTAATGAACATGTTTTAACCACCTGATGCTGGTCAAAGCTTTGATCTATCAGGTTTAAGGCTGAGTGGAGGAGGGGAGACAGAATGCTCTGCCATGCTCCCCAGTACCACCGGAACTGTTAATCAGCCTGCTCTGCAGTCTACTGCGGAGTTTGCTTTATTAAAGCTCCCTGCTGCCTGCACACGTTCACTGGCACAGACATCGGGAGACAAGCAAACACTTACCCAAGTGCAGAGTACTCACTGCTGCATTGCAGAGTTTACTGGCATAAAATGATGGGGGTAGGTAATCGCAGGTGGAGGCTTGGGTCCTTCCTCAGCCCTCCCGCATCTGCAATCTCCTGGATTTCTGTAATAGGGAATCCGAGTAGGGCTGGGGGCAAAATATGCTTTTTAGGGCTCTCTTTCTAGTTCCTAAATGCCTGAATAGCTGGCATTGCTTGTACTAGTCTCAAATGTGGTCTATACTGCTTAATGTGGTTTTTGTTCACAGTTATTTTATAAAACTAAAAATTAATTTCCTTTGGGGTACTTGAAGGGGTAAGCATAATTTTATTTATTATTGTTGTAAAATAACCTTGCCTCTGCCTGGAGGCTGTCTCTTAGGTTGAGGAGGCTGTTGTACTGTTGAAGTATTCAAATTAAATTCAGCCTCCTTTCAAGGACCTGGCAGCCTGAGTATTAAAGGCTTTCTGGTTTTCCTATAGGTTTTCTCGTATAGAAGGTTGAGCAGGATGAAGTCACTTTTGGAGGAACTTGTGGATGATTAATTAAGTTCATTTCCTCTTTTCCACCAATCCCATCTGCAGGGTTATGCTTTTTTCCTTTTATTTTTTTCCTTTGTGCGAGCACGGAAATATTTGATTAGTTATTGAGGTTTAATAGCAAATAGCTGCTCTGTTTTGTAATATCTGTAACCACCTTGGGTTTGTTGTTTTCAACAGACAGGTTTCTTCTGGAAGAAAGCTGATATTTGCTTAAGAATTGTTACATATTTCTAATCTGTAAATATGCTTATGGAAATTTCAATATAATAATTTTGTTCTTTGTGAGCAGCTGATTCAGGATTTCTTAGTTCCCCTTGTATTTCTTAGGTGCATATCTCAGCTGTTTTTTTTTTAATGAAACAAGGATGGCTCAGATTTCTTCTCCTTATATGTTTCCTAGCGATACAGTACTGCAGTCTCTGCTTTACTCAGCTTATGTCTAGTTGCAGAGTATTTAGCAAAAGAATCCATGTGCAAGTATTAGGTTTGAAGTTAACCATCTATTATACTTGGCTTTATTAGCAGATGTCATCTGAACAGCAGAGACAGTCTAATAAGGAGAAATTAATCTTCAGGCCTATGTGAAGGTAGGATTGCATCAGTCAAATTCAAGAACTTGTAGCTTGGGAGAATTTAGGGAAAAGGAAATTTCCTTTTCATTGAAAAGCTGGGATGTTTCAGTGCAAGTGTGACATCTGTGGCAACACTGGTTACTGACAATCTTCTGGGACAGGCTGGCCAGAAATATTGAGTATTGTGGGAATTAAATGTTCATATGGCAGCTTAACTGCTGAGTGCACGTGTTCTAAAGGAAAAACATGATTTACCTAAAAAGAACTACTGGAGCTTGATTCCTGAAATTGTTGAAAAAAAATCTCTTGACTCCCAGAGAAATTAGTGTGAGCCTTGGGTACCAGAGGCTTCCAAAAACAAGGTCTTATTGTCAAGATGAAGACTGTGAAAGAGAAGACTGATATAATTTCGTTATTATTTTAACCTTCCACATCCCAGTTTTCACACCGATAAAATGAGGATGACATTTTACTACCTTTAAGGAGTTGTAAGTATGAACATAACACAATCTTAGTAGTCCTGCAAGGAAGACATTGAGAAGTGACACTGTTTTTATGCTGTTAAATTGTTCAAAAATGACCACTTTCTTATTGTTCAAATCCTACTTTAATTCACTTCCTCCAGTGACCCTTTCAGTGTTAATCCACCACACAGAAGTGTTGCAGTTTTAATTAAAAAGGAAATCTTTATCTCACTAAGCTTAGTCTGCCATCTGATCATGCAGTATGGTTTACAGACAGTATTATCTGTCTAATTTACATCATAAAACTGTGACTAAAGCAAGGCAACCATCAGTAAATAATGCTGCTCTCACCAAAACTGGACATGTTTTAAGCAAAATTTGACTGTAAGAATGGAGATGTGAGTACAAGGCACATGGTGCTGCACACAGGGAGGGTTACAGGGACACAGAGAACTCAGTGGGATGCTTCATTAAAATAAAATCTCTAAACTGAGTTTGGAGCAGCTCCTGAAAATACATGTACCAGCTCAACCACAAGATAAGAATCTGAGGCAGGATTTACTGGATTAAATTATTTGACTTATGCTATAATGAGGGCTAGTGGTTCCTGCTGATCTTTAAAACCTATGATCCTAAATATTGGCAGTGGTTATGTCCCACATCACTTGTAACTCCATAAATCTTATAGCATGGTGAGCTACAAAGCTATGAACTGTCCTGAGGGCCTGCATGTGGCAAATATTCACATTTGGCTGGCTAATATCCCCAAATCCCATCCCAGCAGGTGATGAGATTAGAACAACTCAAGGACTTTAGCAAAAATCTCCTGTTAGTTGTTCTTATATTTGGGTCAAGGTAAAGCAGCTGTCCCAGGACAGGATAGACTTGAAGAAGAGCAGAAAAACCAGCCTCACTGCTCAGTTCCCAACAGCAGTGGCACATCAAGGTAGCAAACATAATTCAGGAGTCACTGAGCAAAAACAGAGCCCTACAACGCTATTTTTCACATTACTGTCAAGATTTTTAAAACATTGTGGGAGGAAAGCAGTGGGGGAAGGAAGAGGAGAGAGAAACCGGATCTTGTATTTCTTATTAGCAGAGGAAGGAGGGAGGTACAAGATCTGTGTCACACTATAAGCTCTTTACCTCAGAGGAAAGTGAACCCCATCTGGCAAGATTTAAATGTTAATGTATCAAATCATGTCCAAAAGCATATAAAGCTCAAAGGACATCTTATGATACCCTTTGAAAACAAGATCTAATTTAATTCATTTGCATATCCTGATACTCAATCCTGCAAATTAGCATTGGTGGGTTAATGCACCGCTACCATTAGACTCCCTTGAGCTTATTGGAAAACTGCATTCAACAAACTGCAGGCACTGAATTGAAGTGTCTGGTCAGGGAAAACCAGATCAAACTACGCCGTCCTAATTGTGACCCATTTTGGGATGCAGAAGGGTGGCAGCAATCCTTGGTAGAAAGAAACAATAAATTGATTTTGCTGAGAACCTCATCAATCACTGGTCACAGTGACCCATGGATGATTAATCTCATTAAAAACTTCAGCCTCATGGCAAAAGTAATAGCAGACACCCTAAAAGTGTGCTAGATATGCTTTCACAAATTTGAACGGGTGTGGCTCATGTCCCTGAGGAGAACTCCATTTACTCTTCAGCCATTTACTCTGTATCAGATGCCATCTTCAAGACCTGTGGAAACTGTACAGAGGGTATCAGGCCCATTATTGAGCCATGTCCATATATTCAATTCAGGGAAGGAAGACCTGAATCAGTGGGCATGGAACACTACCTCTTAATGCTGTAATCTTTCTGACAACTAATGTCTCTACTGTCTCAGCTCTTTAAGTGAGGGGATTGGTAAGGAGTCTGAGCAACGTATCTGTGTGTCTGTGAATTCAAGGGGTTTTTACTGTTTTGGAGGATGATATATGCCTAACAGTATAGTCATTTTTTCATGTTGGTCCTTTTTGCTGTCTTCTCCCTATGTGTAGAGTTGCAAGAGCATGCATAGTTGCCAAAACTGCTACTGTGCACAGTACAGCTTGGAAAATTGTACTTTTTCTTCTCATACCTTGTGAACACAATCCATGACTTCGAGTGCATCCATGCTGTCCATCTGTAGTCAGATTTGGTACTTGGCCCTGGCCTTCCAGTCACCTGCATGAAACTATCAATCCAGCTCCTGTCTGGGTTTAGCAAGCTAAATAGCTTCCTCTTTTAAGAAACTTGGATGCATTTGAGAGGGTGGGGCTCAAGAATCTGCACACCATGGACACTACCTACACAGATCTGGGCACATTGACTCTCTCCTCTTAAGAATGTTCTCCGGTTCCCTGGTGTTACGCACACAGATCTCAGCCACCTGTGCTCACCAGCTTCCTAGTTGGCATGAAAACCTGGAGAATTCTATATCAATCCTCTTATTATTTTACCACTTGGGATTTTTACTAAACCTTGTGAATAAAAAATCCAAAAGTTTTTCAGGTGCAAAAAGTAGTTCAGGACTTCCGTATTCAGCACTTTCAGGATCTCCACATACCACATAACCGAGGCCAGTTCATGCTGTGGGTTTGCCCTGCAGCAGTAAGTAATTTGACTTCAGATTCATCAAAACAAAGGCTGTGCATGCAAAGAGATGTGATGCCAATTATTATGCTGGAGCAGCTTGACACACAGGCCTCTGTGATAAGCTACATCAGTTTGGAACTGATGTGCCGTAATAGCGTGCTCCATGCTGCACTGTCACCTGGGACTTGAGCGTCACACTGGATCTGAGAGGTCTAGGACCTTGACAAGACTTGAGATAGGTGAGACTCTCTGGGGCCATTCACCCACCGCTTCCATCTTCATTGCCATGCTCAGGACAATGCTCTGGCATTGGCCCTTGCTCTGGTAGGTGTCTTGCGTGAGTTATATTTACTGGAGAGATTAGAGTAATAAGATATGTTTAGGTACAACTGGGCTTAGGAAAGATACACGGTGTGATTCAGGTATCTCCAGCAGAGAAGGGCAGCTCAGGGACCAAGACAAAAGAGACTCACCTTACCCCGTGCCTTGGATACCACAAACATTGTACACACACACACACACAAGCAGCCTTTTCCAACACCAGCCTCCTGTCCTTGTTTGCCAACAATGACATCCAGGCCCTGTGAGCACTTCCATGTAACAACTTGCTATGTCACAGCTTGGCTGGCAGTTAAGAGCCAGAAATATAATTGGGGCAACAAACACCATCTGGCTGAGACCAGCTCTAATAGGCATCTGTGTGTGGCCATCCGTAGCCTTAGTTTGAGCTGGCCTTGCCAGCACCCCAATGTGTGAGGTTTGCTGTGGTGGGACTGACATCATGTGTGGAGGAAGTAGTGGCAGCACATGCAGTCATAGCAGAAGCAGGAAGTTTGTTCTTGTAACAGCTTCTGAAACAATTTATTGGGCTTGGTCGCCTTATGAGGGGGATGCTGGTGTGGTCTTCTGCCATGCTTGGGGCAACTGCATTCTGACACCAATGCTGGGGAGGCAAGGTGACGCTCACTCCCAATTGCAGACAGCGGTGGAGTCTGGTAGGATGCCAGATTTGTTCCCAGAGCACCACAGTGTGGTCACAGTTCATGTGTTCCTGAGGGACACAGGCTGTGTTCTACAGGTAGCCAGGGAACCAGAGCTTGCTCCAGGTGTGAGCTGCGAAGATAGCCTGTAAGCAGGCCTTTTTGTCTCCTCCATAACAGGGTCCCAGTACATAATGGTGTTTTTGAGCACAGTACACAAACTCAAGGCTCAATCATGTGTGCAGGGAGGCATACCAGATCATTGCTTCCTAGACTGTTGAGTTAAATGTCCAATGCCTAATGTTAATATTAACCTATATACTGAATGGTTTGGAATGTAGCTGTTTGTATTGAGCTCTCCCAACTGAAACATTTCATCTGCAGTTCTCAGCACAGAATTCATTATTCTGAAACTTGCTTTCCCAATTAGCTGGAAAGAGCCTAATTGTTTTCACCCCTTGGATCACATTTTAACTCCTTTAGTAGCTTTACCTGAGATAGATTGATGAGCATTTAACAATGCTATGATTACAGGCTGATTATATTTTCTTACTGAATGACACTTTTCATGTAACTGGGTGTGAATTTAGGGAGAGTCTTTTTAAACTTCATTACTAATTCAGCTGGTTGTCTCTTCTGACTGGCACAACTTGCATCTGTCATATGAAGGTATTTCATTGAGCCATGCACTTTATTAAAGGTAAATGTGAACTTAGACCAAACTGAAAGTTCTAAGTCTGCTTACACCTCAGAATGAACCCAGGGTCTCCGTCACATAGTTTTGACTGCTCCAGCTGGACACAACTATCCCCTGGCAACCCTATACATCAGCAGATGTGCTCGCCTCATGCTTTCCTGATTAAAGAGCAGATAATGTGATCCCAAGCTATCGCCAGCAACTTGGACAGAAACTGTGTAGCTCACAGGTACAGCATAACTGAGCCTGTAGTCAGACTGGTGCTTTCACCTCAGTATTGTTGGTTTTGTCTACAGCTTGCAGAATATCTGCCCTGCACCATGGACTTAAAGAGGTTTGGGAAAATATGCTTTATGAGAAAAGATGGAAAAAGCTTAGGTTGTTTTGTTTAGAGAAAAGTTGACTGAGAAGGAAAGGATAATTTTTCAAATATATAAAAGGCGCTGCAGAGAGGAAGGGGTAACCTGTTTGTTGTATATGCTATGGACAAGACAAGAAGCAAGGTTCTTGGATCTCAGTAAGGCATATCAGGGCAAAAACTTCTTATCAGTAAGGAGGTGAAAGGCGGAAACCAATTATCAGGAGGGCATGGCACTTCCACCATTTCACCACATGCCTGTTGGGCATGTCATCAGCAGGGGCAGAGCACCAATGTAGCATAAGCAGGGAAAGACAGGCTGGATCAGAAGGGAGAAGAGCTTCAGCACCTCCTGAGCATATCCCAGGTCACCAAGAACAACAGTAGAAAGGCTCACTCCTGCTAGTCCCTCCATTAATGGAGTTGCATAAATATCTGACACAGGTGTAACTCATTCAAAATTATTTTTGAAGCACAATCATTAAATTGCAGAGCTGAGACCAGAGTGCAGGTAATCTAATTCTTAGTTATCTGTGCTGCCAACTAGACTGCAAATACCACCATTCTCCTGACACATGAAATTAAGCCAGGCTGATAATGACTTTTCACCTCATTATGGTTGAACACAGAGCTGTTAGCAGCAGCAGCCCCGAGTCCTAGGGGACCAGGGGAAACCTCAGTTAAAAGGTGTAGCTTTTTCTGGGGGGAAGTTATTTGGTGGGCTAGAAAGGTATTTTAAGTGTTCTCCCATGAATGTGACTGTGAGCAATAAATGATCTTTGTGCCCCCAGGTTTGTAAGCGGGTCACATTTTCACGATGTCAAGCATGCTGCTGTGTTTTCTGCAATAAAGCTCACCTAATCAAAACAAGTCAGAGCTTATCTAAGCCCCTAGCCGGAGATATCTCTGTGGTGGCTACAGAGCAGGGTTTCCTAGCAACCTAAAAGGCATTAGACAGGGCTTTGTCGACATTTATCTGTTACACACAAAACCCCCCGTTTGAATAATGTTATGGGTGTGACATCAACTGACAAAAGCCAGGAAATTCAAAGCTGGGTCTGATTTTATATCCTTGCCGCTCATCAAGCTGAAAAACAAAAGGCACAGTCATGTGAGTGATGAGCAGAGCAAACCAACCTTTGTATTTCCTGGCTTTTCTCCCAAACGAGATGCCATTTAAATGAGGCATTTGGCATTAATTTCCTCTATTTAAGACAGGTTTAATACTCACATTAGGTATAATGTTGGAAGTGCTCTCAGTTTCTTCATGGCCTACTTTCTTCCTTGGAGGGGCCGACTTGAGTGAGGAAAGAGATATCCTACCCCCTCTGTAATTTTTGTTTTCTCCATGTGAAACCAATTTTCAAATCCATGCCTTCATAGGTGAAGGCTGCGAGCCTGCTCTATGCAGGGCCACCAGAGTCTTAGGCGCTAAAGATCATTATTGGTTCAGGGTGAAGCCGGTGAGGATACACAGGTTACAAACACTACATCTTGCTACTAGTGCCCAACTTTGAAAATAGGAAGAGCATTTTTATAGGTTTCAAGGGATTCTTGATATGGATTCTTGGAATGGGTCTTGTTACCAAGCATTATGAAAACAGGAGATCAAGAGAAAAAAGAATTAACACTTTTTCCCCAGACCAAAAATATACTGAGGACTGATGAATGGTCTGAAAAGTGATATTTCAGTAATGTCGTCTAGTCCTCCACTTGTAGCAACAGCAGTGTTTAAAACCTTGCAGCTAGCAGTTTGTGGAGGAGACTGATGGAAGAAGGGATGGAAGAACTGCCATTGCTGCTGACTGCCACTTCAAATCCTTGGGGAAGAAGTCTTCTGGAAGTGAATGGGAACTGATCACCTCTCTATAGCCTTCTTGAGTCATCCCAGAGAATTTAACAGAAAATAATTCTTTTGCTTCAAATTGGTATAATGTTAATTAAAAGTGCTAGAAAAAATTCTTGATTTTCACAATCTAAATTATCAATCGGATGGGGTAAATTACCTTAATCTGACTTCTGTTGCAATTCTGTGTACCAGCTCAATATCTAACTACACAGCTTTTCACGTTTCTTTGCGCTACACAGCTTTTCCTATGTGTATTTGCACTTGCACTATTTTGTAGTTCCACCTCTGGGGCTTTCACTCAAAGATAAGAGCCTTTTTTACATTTGTTTGAGGCCTGACATGAAAGCTTTATCTCCATGTAAATTTTTCCAGCCTGGTTGTGAAACCTCTGAAATGGATGGTAAAGAAAGTTCTGATGAAACTTAGCTATAGTTGAGTACTCTGGTGCTGTAAGGGAAAATCCCCTGAATCGCTGTCAGTGGGTGAGCAGCCAGGCTTTCATCCCCTTCATTCTTCACTGTAATCTTCATTAACATAAGAGTTGGTATTTTGCTCCCCACTCATGGATGCCATACTGTTTGAACTCCAAGGGACTGGTGGAATAAAGGCATACACACAGGCCTCTCTGCTGACCACAGCTAGCATTTCTTTGGCAAGCATAGCATGAATATAACCGCTACATATAGCACAATGGAGAGGAATTACTATGCGCGTTATCACTTTCAAGCTTTGAAAGAAACAGAAGCAGAAGGAGGTTCTTGCATTTTATGCTGACATCATCTTTACTGTCCATCCATTTGTTCCCCATTTAGCTTCCCCACTGGCAAAGCCTCTATTATGTGCTCAGAGATGAGACAATGGGAGCCCACTAAGCGTGGCGAATGCACGAATTGTTCCATGGGCTCCCTATAGAAATCCCTGCGTTCGCATGACCCATTTTCCAAAGTTTGTGGGTTTTTTTGGTGTTTGTTTTGTTTTGTTTTGGTTTGGTTTTTGGTTTTTTTTTTTTGAAGGGGGAGGGTAAGAGGAAAGGGGACAACGTTTCACAGCTCTGCACAGATTAATGGTGCGTTCATGGCCATACATTGAGATGGATAAAATAGCCATATTTTTTTCGAAAAGTGCTTATTTGTAATGCATGCATGAACTCACTTAACAAGCTTAAAATATTTAGTGAACACTGAAATGAATGGAGAGTGTGGGAGGGGGGACAAAACTAGCAGAGATAATTGAATACACTTAGCAGTCCTAGCAGCTTTACATAGCTGTATCATCTTCTCTGTGGATAACACAGCTGGGACAATATGATTAGAGTTTTAAAATATCTAGGGATTTCTGTCTTAAGATAGTTATCAATAATTGCAAACTTCAACATTAAGTATTTTTGGCTTAGTTAAAATATATACCTCTATATTTAATGTGTGATAAAATACTGTAAAATAGAGAACATTTCCCCTTTGTTATTTTTGCAGGACCCAGGTAAGAAGGAAGGCTCTCTGAGAGGGTCTGTTCTGGAACTGATGTCTGCCTTGGGAGAGAGAAAGGCTGCCAAAGACATGTGAACTAAAACACAAAAGACAAAAGTCCCTCAGACTTGACAGTGCTTGAAATGTCAAATAAGATCAGGGAGACAGGTTGCTATAACACAGGTTTATATCACCTGTAAACCTGGTAAAGTCCTCCAGTGCTGGAGAAAATCTTGCCATATTAAATCATAAGTTTCCAGATTCATTCCAGCTGAGCCTAAATTTGTACCTTTGCCCTTGTTCTGACTAGGACTAGGACCTCAAACCCACAGACTGCAGCAACACATCCATCTCAGCTCACACCTAATTAACTGCTTAATTAGAGCAGCACTGGGGAAATTCTGCTCTTTGTTTTCCCTTTTTCTCTGGTGCCTGATGCCACTCGTTGCAGGACCATGTTCAGCACAAAGCGCTTAGAGAGGCTGAGCCTTCCTGGTCACGCACAATTAGTGGAAGGTGAAGGTCTGCTCTGCTGGGCTTTTCCTCTCTTTTCTAAGATAACTGACCTTGATGCCACCATGAAGCTCTTCCCCGGGTCGCACCACTTGTTCTGCATCCAGTACTTTAGCTGGAGCTGGGGACTAACGCATGGCTGTTTAAATTGGAAGAGCAATATGAAGGTCAGTGAGGAAGGTAATGCAGTCCTGTTGGTTGAACATGTGGATAAGGGCACCACAAAAACATAATCTACTTTGTTGGGGATGCGATAAACCAGATTTATGTATGCACTTGGCAAGCAGTACTTCTGAGTGTTACTCTATCAGATAATCCAGACAGCAGAGCAATTATATATCTCTCTGGCTCCCTAATATGGCTTTAATCTAGGGATTAGGTAATTTTCATATGTGTAGGGTTTTCTAAAACAGTATTAAAGGTAACTTTTATTTTCTTCCTACTTGTTTCCTGATTTTTATTTATGAAAGATCTATTTCTGTAACCAAACAAAGGTTACAGGTTACAGTCTAAGGGGAAGATTCCTGATATTCCAAAGGGCAAAACCTCAGTGGACCAAGCCCTCCTTTTCCACCCAGAGTAAGATGTCCAGAAACCTCAGAAAACTCATTGGGGTTTGCAGACGTACTCAGAGCAGCTTTGCCGCGTGTATGCAGATTGCTGAGGTGTCCATCATGTGAGACTCATCACACACATGGAGTCCAGGTGGTCTTGTGGACGGGCAGTAAAGTTTTTGTATATCTCTCTCCAGCCCAGCCATCACAGCATGTGCTAGGGAGTTAGGGTCTCATAAAACAGTCCTGCCCAACATTTACACAATCCTCTCTGACAGGGACCCCCCAGCTCAACATCCTGCACCAGGCAGGGTTGTGAGTGGGAAAGAAGAAAGTGGCTGTGGTGTTAAGGTATGATGAATGTGATCCAGAGGAAGTTTACGCAGATGAAGTCCCTATCTTTTAGCTCCTGAGATCAGAGTCCTATATCAAAGCTGCAACCAGGTTTGTGTGGTTCAGCTGATCAGCAGAGGGATGCCTTTCTGACCAAGGGATGTCACATCTGCCCACATATTTGTTATTAAGTGTAAAGTAATTCAGTGTTGAATTCTCAAAGGTAGTCTGACAATTCTACATTCTTCCCTAAAACAAAGGGCCCAGGAAGAACTGCACTACTGTGAGCTTGGGAGGGGGTGATGATGGACCAGACACCAAGGATCAGATAGACTGTCAGAGTTTAAAAAGCAAAATCATACAAAAAGCATTTGGACTATTTTTCTTGGTTCTTTTTTCTGGAGAAAAACATTATTTTGTTCCTCTCTCCATTTCATTGTATTACTCTTCTAAGATCTGTTTAATTTGTTTACCTCTTGCATTTTACAAAATACCACCTGAAGGGATGTGAAGGCTCTATGACAACAACATGCATAAGCATACAGCTGACTACAGGTGACATTGTTAAGTTGTTCTTGGGCTTAAAGACAGAAGCATCTGATGTGAGGGAGCTGCTAGCTAAGGCTAGCGATTAGCTAACCTAGGCCTAGCACTAGCTAACCAGGCCATTGCCTGGTTTCTCAGCATTCCTCCTCTTACCTCACTGGCACTGGAATGATCATACAACTACCCCAGGAAGAGTCTTTAATTGTGTAGGGAATTCTCTGGGGAAGGCAAAAGTGCTAAGAGCGTGTTAGAACAGGCACATGGAGCCCCAGGACTTACAGAGACTTCTTAGCTCCACTTTCATACCTCTTCTTGTCTACGCTGCATAGTTCTGACAATTTACTTGTCCCGGTGTTTATGCCTGGTAACTGTGGAATCAGGGATGTTTTCTGAGTTAATTTTCAGCTAGATGAGTTTTGTAAGACTGGTTGACCACGAGATCAGCAACAGAGGGAGCACAGTGTGGTACAGAGGAAAAAGTGTGACCACATGGTCAAGAGCAGAGATGCTGGATGTGCCACCAGCTGCAGGGAGGTGAGGAAATGGCTGTTTGGCAGCAGGTCACGTACAGAGGTAGCTTAAGCTAAGGATAAAACCAGAACTGAGAGGTTAACATCCAGGGAGGACTACTTAAGCTGTAGTTAAGACTATAGCTTAAAGTTCCACAAGAAGATGTGGACCTACAGCTATGAATAATATGAGGCTGGAAATTAAAGAAGTTCTAGTCATGAGAGGAGTAGGATTCCAAAATAGCATTCCAGTGAGAGTAGAAGAGTTCAGAAGTAGTCAAACAAGAGATAGAGCTTAAGGAGATTTACATGATACAGTTGCTGCAGAGGAACCTGGGCAAAGACCCAGAAGATATTTTTCCACCCTATCTCCCCTGCTTGTTTTCATTTTAACTCTCTCTGTTACTCTCCTTTCTTCTTCTCTTTTTTCCTGTTCCTTTTCTACTCTGATGACAAGCCGGAAAATCCTCTCTCTGCATTTTCTCTATTGCTGTTACATCTATTTGGCAGAACAAGGCAAAGGCAAATCCTGTTCTGGTACATCTCAGTAGGCTTATTGAAGTCTGCAGGCAGAGCCAGCATGGGGCTGACCCTCAGGGCACAGAAGCAGGGGCTGTGGAGGCCATAGTGCCTTGGTGGCACAGCAGTCCTTGCACTCCTGGTGCATGGTTGGTTCCCCTTGCTCTGTGCCATGGACGTGCTCGTGCCTTGGCAGGGCATTCAGTTGAAAAGCGCTTGATTTCTGCTTGGGAAAGCTGATGGGATAGTATCTACCCAAGAAGGCTGTTGAGGGTTTAGATTCATTTAGAGGATAACTGCCATGTTTCTGTGAAGCAGAAAGGTCGAAAATATGTGTACAGCTGTAATTACATCACTATAAACATAATGTTCTGTTTAAGTGGAAATGGAGAGGTTAACCAGGTAGCACGTATTGGGGGGAAGAAGGAGATGCCCTCAGAACCCAGTT
>NW_020955357.1:776592-778619 GCF_003031625.1 Empidonax traillii | reverse complement strand
GAGGGTTTAGATTCATTTAGAGGATAACTGCCATGTTTCTGTGAAGCAGAAAGGTCGAAAATATGTGTACAGCTGTAATTACATCACTATAAACATAATGTTCTGTTTAAGTGGAAATGGAGAGGTTAACCAGGTAGCACGTATTGGGGGGAAGAAGGAGATGCCCTCAGAACCCAGTTCCAGAGGACAAACTAGCCAAGCATGGGACAACCAGATTCCAAAAGTGATGGGTAATCACTTTTTCCTATGGTAGAGCATGGCAGGGCTGGTCTGAGTCAGGATTCCTCTGCTGTACCCTGCCACCATCAGAGCATGTGACTCAATCCTGCACCTCTAGGCTCTGAAACTGAGCTTGAATAGAGAAACTTGTTTTAACATATAATTAATACAAAGAGGAGCTCTTTGGAAGGGGATATAATGCTTGCTGGCTGCTTCGTTTGCACTGATACTCACTCCCAGTGACTGTATTTTGCAGCTTGCAAAAAAATTGCTTGATTTTTCACTATATGCTTTTCTATAAAAGTAAGCATGTCTTGCAAGAAGTTTGGTCAGTTAATACAAAAGTAATTTATATGCTAGATACACCAAACTACTTTTTTCTTCTGTCTCACTATTGCAGCAGGTGTTTGGGTCATAGGCAGCCACCTGAAAAGTTGCCATAGCTCTATTGGTTGGCACTAGAGCCTTCACTTCTCAGAAAGAAAATTGTTGCTTTTCACTGCTCAGGCTTTAATTCCACAAGTATCTCAGCCATATAAAAACTAGGTTGCTATGGTCATGCTCTTCATCCCCTCTAGCCATGGAACCTTGCCTCCTCCCTCCAACAGCTGTTGCACTAACCAACTCCAGTGCCCTGGCATTTCAGCATGCCTAACTGGCAGAAAACTATTCACCTTCTTTCTTAGCAGGCCAAAGGGGCATGTCCAAAGTCACAGGAGCAGCCAAGCCTGATGATCCTGCAGTTAAATGGGTTCAGTCTGAAGAAGAACAACAGCATCCATGTCTCGCTCACAGTTTGTGGGGAACAGATTTAAGGCATCCAGTGGCTTAACTTATCTTGCTGGAGCTTTCCTTAATTGTCACAGCAAAGAATTCAGCTTCTTTCTGTAAAACCTCGTCATTAGAGATGAAATGCAACTACATACATACCCATCTAAGTGTGTTATTAACAACTGAGTGAAGGGGAATGTTAGAATTATTGCAGTTTCCTTGTCTTGATCAGTGTTCTGTGGGATTTCCCTTGTTGAAAGAATAAGTTAATAATAATTAAGATGAAAGCAGAATACAAAGTGGAAGCTTCCAAAGTGTCTGTCACTTGCATTTTTGCAAATTAAAAACATCTCATACACAGGAAACCCTGGGCCTTTCTTTTTTGTCCTCTTGATTTTAGGTTCTACTATCAGCTCTGTGGCACAAGATGTGTGCTGTCATCCTGCCCACTCTAGTGCAGCCCATGCTCCATCAGTCCCACACGACCCAACAATAGGTTGGTATCCTACACTGGTAGCTGTTACACTGTCAGGTGCCAAGGGAAATGGCTGCCAGCTGCAAGTATCTCTAACAAAGGCAGGAGGAAGTGGCCAGGCATCCTTTGAGCACCATGGTCCCTCTGAGTGGCTGCTCAATACTCAGAGCCTTTACTTTTTGTGGTTTTTTTTTTTCCTTTGGAAGTTTCTGCTGAGGTTTAATCTTAAACAAAAGCATTTTATTTACAGCTAATGACCATAGAATCTTATTTGTCTGATTGTGATAGAAACAAAAAACAACCAGGCCATTTTCATGACCCAAATCTGCTTATTCTCTGCCGACAAACCTTCCTATACTCCTGACTCCTCCTCGAGGATGTTCTTGCAACATAACCCATTGCTATTTGGGCATGTTTTGGTTTCTTTTAACTCACACACATACACTGAACTTGCATTGGTTTTGGCCAGAGAATCCTTCTGCTCAACCCATCATTGGGCCCAGAGGTTGGCCCATTGATGGCTGTTACTTTTATCTCATATCATAGATTCACAGAATAGGTT
>NW_020955357.1:735777-776192 GCF_003031625.1 Empidonax traillii | reverse complement strand
TTGCAACATAACCCATTGCTATTTGGGCATGTTTTGGTTTCTTTTAACTCACACACATACACTGAACTTGCATTGGTTTTGGCCAGAGAATCCTTCTGCTCAACCCATCATTGGGCCCAGAGGTTGGCCCATTGATGGCTGTTACTTTTATCTCATATCATAGATTCACAGAATAGGTTGGGTTGGAAGGGACATTAAGGGTCTTAACTGAGCCTGAAGGAAATTCTCCTTGTGCTTTAATCAGAACTATGATATTGGGCAAGACAGATTAATGTCTTCTGGTATTATTAGTTCTCTTGTAGAGATGGGTAAAGTATCAGATCTTAGAGAAACACTTAGCAGCAGCAACGTACTTCTTGTAAAAAATTGAGCCTATAAATAATGAAATTCTTCCCTTTCTGAAACATCCTTGATTATCATAATCCAGAGGGATTGTTCCAACCTGTAGGACATATCCTTGCACATAAAATTTTGCATGGTGCCAAAGTATCCTCTATAGTTGGAGGGATCATAAAAACATTTTAAAATGTAAAAAAAAAAAAAAAAAAAAAAAAAAAAAAAAAAAAAAAAAAAAAAAAAAAAAAAAAAAAAAAGAAAGAAGAAATTGTTCAGCATGGTGGAAATCATCTGCTTAAAATGAATCATGATTGAACGAACTGCCTCAGGAGTGGAAGGAGCTCAAAAAGTCAGCAGAGCCCATGTTCCAGGTGCTAAGTGATGCTACCTACTGATCTGTGCAGAAATGTGGGCATTTATATTGCTTATATGTAGGAAGGCATGTCAGCTGAAGGGAAAAAATAGCTGGTACTCGATCAGGTTAGGCCTGATGAATACCTGCCCAGAAGCTAACCTAATATCTGTGTGCCAGATACCCTGACATGATAACCAGACCACAGAACAATTTGATTTTTTGGTGAAGGACTGCATCTACTGAGGCAGTTTAAATAATATGAGACAGAAGAATTTAGCAAATGTTTGTGGTAGCTCGGCGAACAGGTGAAAATACAGATATATTTGTCTGCAGACCTCATTACTGCTCCATCCTGCCTTCGCGTTCACTGATTTCTGCCTCAGCAGGACTTCCCCTCACTTAGCTGGCCATCGCTCACATGGCATCAGCATGTAGTGCCTTTTCAGCCACCAGATTCTGGACTTCTTGCATAAGGTTACTGTTTCAGTTTGAATAATGTGGGATGAGAATGAGCCATGGATCTATAGATGTGCTCTCCTGCCTGTTCCTTACTGGATTGTAGTTTCACAAGTACAGCTTCATTAGAAAGGTCTGCAGCGGAGATTGCCTTCCCACTCTTTCCTGTTTGCATGCATGCAGGGCAGAATAGCCTTTTTCGTCTCTGCATTCCCAGTATAAGATGTTTATAGATGCACAGAGGCCACTTTGGTCTAATTTTGTAGTCTCTCTGTAGGAGGGAAGGTAGAGCTAAAGCAGTTCACTGGGGCCTAAGAACACTGGGATCAATTCCTCACTTAATATACAGATAAACTCAGTAATTCAGTTCATTTCCTTCTTTATCTTAAGTGTCTTTTTAAAATGGGGATAATGACATTTAGATATGTAGGATCACAGAAAGCCAGAGCTGACTGCTGCTTCCGTGGGCATTGCCATCACAGCTTTAAGCTCACTACCACCCGTAGCAAGGCAGTAGATTTCAGCCCAGGCTGTCACACAGGTGCTGTTCAAGATGTCCACCAGACTGGTATAATTTGTGCTGGAGCCTGTGCGTGCTGACTGTACTGGCTGTCGGCAGGTTGTGTGCAGGTGGCTCTCTGTGCCTCAGGCAGTGGTGCAGCTACGGCCCAGGCTTGCTCGCAGTGCCCTGTCTGTGGTGCTGTGTGTGGCCTGGAGAACAACGTAGCCCAAAGCCTCTTGGTGCTCCTTGTAAGAGAAGCAAGAACCAATTGTTAAAACTGCCTATGTTGTCTCCCTTTCTCAAAAGAGAGAGGAATATTTTGAAGAGGTAAGAGTTGGTGCAATGACTTGGTGACTGTGACCCAGCTAGCCTGATATTTTGTCTGGTACAGACACCTACCAGGCATCTAGTAGGACAAGGCAAGAAGCAGCACAAGAGGGTAACAGTAGTAATCTGCCACCAAGAAAACCCATTCCTAATGCCCCATGGTGAGATAGTACATAGAAAATGATTTATATTTGAATTTGTGCTTGTGATGTATTTTTAACCCATTCAAGTGCCTAAGACTCCCTTTGAATCTGCATTTTGATTCTATTATCCACATGGATAACAGTCTGTGACAATGACTTTCCCTTCTAATTATTTATTGTGGGGAAAATTAGTCTTGGAGTTACCAAATGTTCCATTTGGTGAATATCCTCTGAATCTCTGATAACAATATTCTACCTTTTTTGTTTCAGTTCTGCGGGAGTTCATAAAGATACCATAGGCTATATGAACTTTTCAGTATTATGTTTTCTTTTGGAGCCCTAGTGTTAAAATGAAATATGGTAAGTTTTTTTAAAAAAGCAAGTAATGTTTTTCCTATCATGGTCATTGCATGCTCAAACTCAAAGAAAAAAGAAACTTTTTTTCACTTAAAATCATAGAATCATAGAACCATTTAGGTTGGGAAAGACCTCTAAGCCATCAAGTCCAACTGTTAATCCAGCACTGCCATGTTCACCACTAAACCATGTCCCTAAGTACCATTTCTACACCTCCTTCAAACACCTCCAGGGACAGACTCCACCATTTGCCTGGGCAACCTGTTCCAATGCTTGACAACCCTTTTGGTGAGGAATTTTTTCCTAATATCCAATCAGAACCTCACCTGGTACAACTTGAGGCCATTTCCTCTTGTACCATCACTTGTTACCTGGGTGCAGAGACCAACCTGCCCTTGCTGCAACCTCCTTTCTGGTAGTTGTAGAGAGCGATAAGGTCTCCCACAGGTCCTCCACTTCTCTGGGCTGAAGAACTCCAGCTCCCTCAGCTGCTCTTCATACGACTTGTGCTCCAGACCCTTCACCACCTCCATTGTCCTTCTCTGGACATGCTCCAGCACATCAACATCTTGTGGTGGAGGGGCCCAGAACTGGACACAGTACTAGAGGTGTGGCCTCATCAGTGCCAAGTACAGGGGCAGGATCACTGCCCTGGTCCTGCTGGCCACACTATTTCTGACACAGGCCAGGATGCCATCGGCTTCTTGGCCACCTGGGCACACTGCTGGCTCATGTTCAGCTGGTTGATGACCAGCAACTCCAGGCCTTTTTTCACTGGGCAGCTTTCCAACCTCTCTGCCCCAAGGCTGTAGCGCTGCATGAGGCTGTTGCGACCCAAGTGCAGGACCAGGCACTTGACCTCCCTGAACCTCACAACGTTGGCCTTGGCCCATCAATCCAGCCTGTCCAGATCCCACTGCAGAGGGATCCAACTTCCTGCCTTCCACCAGATCAACACTCCTACCCAAATTGGTGGTGTCTGTAAATTTGCCGAGGGTCAACTTGATCGCCTCATCCAGATAATTGATGAAGACATTAAACAGAACTGGCCCCAATACTGAGCCCTGGGGAACATCACTTGTAACCTGCCACGAATTCAGTGTAAATCCATTCACCACCACGCTTTGGGCCCAGCAATTCAGCCAATTTTCTACCCAGAGATGAGTGCACCCATCCAAGCCAGGATCAGCCAGTGTCTCCAGGAGAATACTGTGGGAAATGATGTAAAAAATGGCTTTAGTAAAGTCTGTGTAGAAAACATCAACAGCCTTTCCCTTATCCACTAAGTGGGTCACCTTGTCATAGAAGGGGATCAGGAGGATCTCCTTTCATAAGGAAAGGCAGGACCTGCCTTTCATAAATCCATGCTGGCTGGGCCTGATCCCCTGGTCATCCTGCACATGCCACCTGATGGTACCCTAAATATCTGCTCTGTGACCTTCCCTGGCACCAAGGTCAGGCTGACAAGCCTTGTAGTTTCCCAGATCCTCCTTCTGACCCTTCCTGTAGATGGGTGTTGCATTTGCCAACCTCCAGTCAACTGGGATTTCCTGTTAGCCAGGACTGCTGATAAATCATAGGAAGTGGCTCAGTGAGCACTTGTCACCTTCCTTCGTATCTTTGCATGGATCTCATCTGGCTCATTTGTGAGCATCTCAGTGGTGTTGCTGGTCACTGACCATTTCCTCTTGGGGAAATGAGGTTTCATTTTGCTCCCTGTCCCTGTTTTCCAGCTCAGAAGGCTGGACTCCCCTGGAGAACAACTGATCTTACTATTCAAGACTGAGACTAAGAAGGCATTAAGTACCACACCCTTTTTTTCATCCTTTGTCCCTATGTTTCCCCCACATCCAATAAAGAATGGAGGTTCTCCTTAGTCCTCCTTTTGTTCCTATAGTACTTATAGAAACACTTTTTATTGTGTTTTACAGCAGTGGTCAGATTAAATTCTAGCTGGGCTTTGGCCCTTCTATATTTCTCCCTGCATAACCTCATGACATCCTTGTAGTCCTCCTGAGTTGCCTGCACTTTCTTCCACAGATCATAAACTCTCCTTTATTTCCAGAGTTTCAGCCAAAGCTCTCTTCAACCAGGCCACCAGCTCATCTTTTGGCAAAATCTAAATTTTTCCTCTGGTGTAGCTGCATGGTTTCTTTTTCAGCTAACCTATGCCTATAGGCATATACAAATGTATATGAAGAAATCTCTATTCCTTCTGATGAGGTTGGTGCTATGTTTTGGCAATTAACCAGCACTGAAGAGTTAAATTATGGAAATAGCTTGTTTTCATTGATTCACATAGTTCTAGATTCCTAAATTTCGAAACTTTTCAGAGATTGAAGACATATTTGAGCATAATATTAGAGTATTACTTGTTTGATCATCCATCTTGCCTTAACTGTTGACTGCTTTAGTGGTATATTTAGTCTCTGGTTCAAGTATATGCCCACATACTATAGCGTTGAATCAGTTCCTTAAGGAGAAAACACATTTTCAGAGTTGGAATTAAGTCAGTGTGACTAGAAGTACTTGAATACACATTCCATTTGGATTTCATCTGGGTTTGCTTCTTACAAATATTCCTTTCCCTTACAGGTTTTTAGCCTGTTCACTCACGTGGGCTGGATATTTGCAGTAGCTGCCTGGAAAACATGGTGACTTAGATGGGCTTGAGCAGATCTAAGGCTGATATTCAACAACCTCGCAGTGCATTTGCCTACTGAAAACATGGAGCTAGAGAGCAGGGATTAATTTATTCAACAGTAACTATAAAAACATTTTATTCTCTGCCCATAGTCACACATTCATTCAGAAACAACAGAAGAAGGAATTTCTGATGTGAACACTGTGTTAAGTCCCCTAGGTGTCTTATGTGCCAACAGCAGGGCAGAAATGAGGAAGAACTGACAGTTGCATGAGAGTTTTAGAGAGAGACTGCCACATACACTTCAGACTTAAATGAGCATATTTTTTTCTGCTTCAGAGGCTGACTTTGGATGTCCTTGAAGTCTGGTATTATGCATTCTGGTAGGCAAGTAGAAAAATGAGCCAGATGCAGCAATTTAGTCATACAGGGAGGTTTCTAGTAAACTTCTGCGCAACGGGGTAGTGACAGTGTACTTAGTAAAGCCACATGCTTTTTTAAAAATAGTGCTATTGATTTTCTTAGTGTGTGTATCAAATGTTAGCACATTCATTAGAAAAGCAGCCTTCCAAACACTGCTGTAGAACAACCAGCGGGCCTAGAGTCAATATCCATCTGAATACTGGCTCACTTTCAAAGGGCAACTTAAAATTAGGGCATTGACTTTTCATGTTATAGAGGAAAGATTTTAAAGGGAGCATTTATCAAATAGAGTTAGACAAGATTTAGCAAACACAGCTGGGTTTCAAGTCCTTTTTGAGCAGGAAAAGATGTGTGCATGAAACTATGTATGACACAAGCAAAACAACGTAACATGTTTACATATATATATAGATAGATAGGTATAAACATCTAGAGTATAGGTCTAGTATAGTTACATGAGAGAAAAAAGAGGAAGACACTTATCTAAGGAAACTTTCAGTTCTAAACTCCTGTGTGAGTATATTGAAACATCCTTGAGTAGGAATGTAATGTATTACAGTGATTAAATAAATGCTGTGTCTGTGTCCTTATAATGTAATTTTTTGTACAACACTGCAAACAAAGCAGCACAGCGGGACAAATATATCCTTTGTTGGCAATAGTTTTAAGGAACAAAATACAGTCCATTGTGTCTGTTCAAAAAGAGCTAATGTAACATAGTCAAGTAAAATTTTTTTTCCTCTCTCCTTGTAAGGATGAGAGATGAGGAAAAAGAGCAAAGGTCATGCCACTTCTCATAGATTTCCTATGAATTTGTGATTTACCTGGTTTTAGTTTTTCCCTTTTATATCTGTTCATGCAATCCTTCAGACTCTCATGGTCTCTGGAAAGTGGCTTTGTGGAATGGGTGCAGTATCTGCTGTGCCCATCTATATTCTGAATTTAATTCTGTTCTCTTAAACCTGCAAGGATGATTTACGTTTTTGGGGAACAAATGTTCTTACTATCAGGTCACTGCTTGTTTCCTCTGTTTAGGTTTATCAAATTTCTGTGGGTTTTGTTTGGTTGGTGTGTTGGTTGGCTGGCTGGGGTTTTTTGGAGGTTTCTTTTAACCCATTCACCATAGTGCTCCACTGTCAGCTACCTACCTGTGATGATGTGGGTGGGGAGAAGAGGAGGTGAAGATGTCTGATTGCATTGCTTTAGCTGCCAGCAAAAATGACCCTAGGAACAAAGCCAGAACCACCTCCTGAAGTACCCTATTTCTTACATCAAGAGGGAGACAATCTCCTCAAAGGCCCAATGTTAAGCACCTTAATTAATTGGAAGAGAATAGGGAAGTGCACAGTTAGATACAGATTTTAGCTGTGTTGACTGACCCTTCAGAAATGTCCATTTCTGCTGTGACACAGAAGGACACTTTGGTGAGGTGACTGATGCCACTGGCTACCACTGGTGATACCACACTGATGGCTCCCAGGGGCATTGTATCTGGGCTGGGACTACTGCCACAGATATTGAATTCAGTGAAATCTTCCCAAAATCCCATGTTGATCTCTTCCTGTTTGCTAGCCACACGCTGAAGACATTGCATTTTCCTTTCATTCTGTATTTTTTATGTTTTCCTTACTTTCTCTTCTGTGAAGCAGAGCATCAGTTTAAGAGAATGATTTCATTGGTTTTATTGTTTACAGGTCTTGTTAATTTTTAATCAGCTTGCCACGGAGACTTGTTTGGTGAGGTTTGGGTTTTGCAACTTCTAAGTCTCGGCTGTCACACACTGAAAAGTGCTTTTGTGGTGTTATTGTGTGGCAAGCAGTAAGAGTAAACAAATGTTTCAGAAATATTTATTCTATGTTCTAATGGAAACAAAAGGTAGAAAACACCTGTCTCTGTATCATTCTCTCCATCCAGCTGTCCTTGTAGTTGATACTAGATACCTCTTTCCAGTGTATATCTTATTTTGAACCAGGTTCAAGTGTTTCTAATGATGAGACTGTCCTTGTTTCATTTTCTTTCATATTGAATGTATTATAACTGAAAATGAATTATACTCTTTGCTCAAGATGCATATCCCAAATATTTTTATTTCTTGCTCCAGCAAAGAAAAAAACCTGGCTTTGGGCAGTAAGCCTGTGTAAAGTACAGTTTTAGCAGTTTTGTTGTTCCCCACAGCTTATGACTCTCTGAAGTCTCTCTGAACTCCTGAATTTCCTCCTAAACTGTGACTAAAGTTGAGCTCTACAGTCTAGGGGGTCACCCAGGAATCCTTATCATTGTGAAATATTGCATTTATTTTGTCTCCTTTGATAAATGCTGAGCAATAATGTTAAACCTTTCTTCTTTTCCCAGCAGGATAGCTTTTCTTCTAGCGTTTAGTGACTTCAAAATAAATCCAAGATAAAGTCAGCAACGGAATGAGCAAGTGGAGCATTGAGGATCAAATACGGGACCACAGTGGGATTTTGAGTTTCCTTGTCATTATACCACCAAAACCAACTCTTGTAACAGTGAAATAAATTCTTGACTTCTTTTCCACTTAAACCACTAATTCATAGGGTGTCTTTCTTTAAATTAATCTCTTAGGGGAAGTAATTCACAGGTGGCAGCAGATTCAGGGTGAATTTAAAACACTGGTTTGAGAAACTTGACTCCTGTACCAGAAAAGTTGATATCCAAAACTGTGAAGTGCCCAAAATATGGACTCCTATCTCTGCCTCATTTTATTAAATGAGACTAATATTCTTTACCATGTTTTTAAAATCCTCTGCATCAAGGCTGCCATGAATGCTCAAAATATTGAGTTAGACTTATTTAAGTAACCCTTCTCTTCCTTCTTCTCATTCCTCTAGTTTTAAGCACCTTGTAGCTACCAGTGACCGAGCTGGGATCTGCCATGCGGATTGCACAGTGAGCTCTGAGAAACACCAAGTGTAGGCACTGTTGGGAAATTACTGAGCTCACACAATTTATAAAAAGTTGGCTTCTTATGTCCTTTCTGTTAAAAAAAAAAAAAAAAATCCTTTCAAAACAAGCAGATCCTTTTGGAGCATGAGCAAAAAAAAAAAAAAATGTAGCACTAGTTAATCCCATGAAAACTTCCCTTTGGTAATGCCTTCCTGTAAGTAAAATAGTCCCCTAATAGCTGTCCAGAAGGTTAACCTTCTCAGATGGCCACAGAGAAAATACCAAAAAATGCTTTTTGGAAACATTTGCAACCAAAACCCCTCAGAGGATCTCCTCACTGCTTTGGTACCTGGACATTTCTAATGTGGAAGGAGGGCAAAATCTGGTTTTGCCCATGCCAGCCCCAGCCACCCTGGGCTTACGTCCACAGCTCAACCTGGGCCCATTTTTAGGGTGGGTGTAAAAAGTCCCCTGCTGGCCTGGCTGTGCTGAGGGCTGTAGCTCACTCTCTGCCTTCTGTAGGGATGGACACATCAGGAAGGGTGAAATGAGCCATATGAACCTCCCAGGGATTTGAGATCACAGAGATCACAGAATATTCTGAGTTGGAAGGGACTCACACGGGGATCAAACCCACAGCCTTGGTGTTACTAGCACCCTGCTCTAACCACGGGGCATGGCACTAAAGTGAAAAGGACAATAGAAAACTGCTCAGAAATCAGAAGTTCTGTATGTTATGGACCTATTTGTGAAATTACCCCTGGATTTTATTTTTCATTCAAAAATAGGCTCCTTCCTGACTAGAAAAACATCTATTTGAAATTTAAATGACTTTGAGATTAAATTAAAAATTAGATTTCTGGATTTTAAAATTTCATTTTAAGTGGTGAAGCCCTTTGGACTTTAAAGAAACTGAAATTCTCTGAAGACAAATGGCAGACACATTATATGAAATTTGATGATAAATTTGTCCTTAGTTTTATCCAATAATAGTAAGAAGTCTTTCTATTACAAAGCATTAAAAAGCATCACTAAGGCCAGAGAGGTGTTAGTGAAATATTGTTTCTGTTGTGTGGAACTCTGTACAGAATTGTGTGGGCTTAAATAAAATGTATCTTGATAGTTTACCTTAAAACTCTCTGTCCTTTTCCTCAGTTCAGCTGAATCCTATGAAATAGATACGCAGCTTGGAGAAGTTCTTCACACCCCCGCAAATGCTAAAAATGGCCCTGATACAACATGTATTTATGTAACAAAATCATCTGCATTAATATCTTCCTTTCCTTTCTGCAAGCAGCACAGGAGGGACCCAGGCTGACACATTTTCATGCAGCCCCTTCCATTCTTCTCCTTGCATTTGGGGCAGCAGGGATGAGCTGCACTTTCCCTTAAAACAAAGGCCACTGAATAAACAGGAGTATGATGTGGCTATTTATAGGGTCTGCTGCAAACCTGCAGCCCAAGCTTTTGGGCTCTCTCCCTTCGAACATTCAGTATCCTGTTATTGATCAAAATTGCATGGTGACAACAGTTCTGGTCACTGTTGTTACCCTGATCTTTCAAAATAAAGAGAGTATTAAAAACTAAGTATTTCTTCTCTTTTTCTGAAAAGACAAGATGCTGTCTGACGGGATAAAGTGTGATGTATTGAGCTGTTAACCTCCTACTTACATCTGGCAGAATGAATAGAAAAATGGCCCCGCTTGGCAGCTGTTTACTGTCCCATTTGTCACCATCATGTTCAGGTGGACGTCTGCTCTCTAGATCACAGCTGAAACCCCTGGTACCTGGGCAGGTGTGCAGCCTGAGAACAGGGCTCAGGTGAACAAAGCAAGGGGCTTCATGTTGGCCTCCTAGGACTGGCTGCCTGGCCAAGATGAAAGGAAAGATTGAATTGTAGCTACTGCTGCTGCTGCCAATAGGGTGAGAGAAAGTCTTGGTAACCCTGCTATGTTTAGCATCACTAAAATACCTGGGATAATCAACACCAACAAGCCTGGCCATTTTTCATAAAGAGATTTCTGTGCCGGCTCTGCCATTCTCCTCTGTCACGCAAAAGTGCTGCATCCCTTCCTTATGCCACGTCTCCCCAGGATGGCTCCCAGCTGCAAGCTGGCTCTTTGGCCAGGTGTGTTACTCCCAAAAGGCTGTCCTGAAGAATGACCTCTTAAGTCTGCTAAAGCAATGCTCACCTCCCCAACCTGCTGCCTGTTGTAGAAATGAATCCTGACCAGCAGTGAAAATCAAACCAATATTCTCGGCAGCAGCTGTAAACTCGATAAGCTCCCTGTCCTCCTTTCTCTCCCCCCGCCCCATCCCTCCCTTTGCTGTTGAAATGAAGGCAGAGGCATGCTGAGAGAAGCAGTGCAGTGCTCTGTTTGTAGGATAATATGCAGACCACATGTATGTATTGAAGACTGTATGGAGTTATAATTGAGCTAGGAGCATTTAAATGCAAGCCAAGGGGAATTTGCTATTCTGTGTGGGCAGATTTCAATTGTAAGGTTGGCAGCTCTGGTATCCTGTTCTCTAATGCCATGGGATGAGAAAAAACAGGCTTTTCTTTCAGAGCAGTTGATTATTGAATCCGCACCAGCTGTTCACCCTAATCCAAGCTTTCTGTGCTCGTTCCTTGTAATAGAGGCATCCCTCATCCATCCATCCATCCATCTCCGTGTTCTCATTTTCATGGGTCTTTTGTAATCTTTCAGAAAGGTGGTTAGCAGATATCAGCCATCTAAAGTGACATAAGCGTCAGTACCAGGCAAGGGTTATAACTAATTAACAAGAGAAGAAAGGCCCCCCCAGCTATATATTGAAACTCAAATCATATTTCACATCCACTGCAAGATAGGAAAAAAGCCATCATGAATCAGAAGGCAGAGAACCATTTTTTAACAGTGACACCTGACTCTGTGCCCAGCAAACTGTGTGGGATCAGAGCTGGAGTGAGTCCTGAGCCAGCACAGAGTGGCAGCTGTCCCTCCCTCCCCACTGTGAGCCCAGGGACCTGCACCCAGGCATGTGGCAGCAGTAAAGGAAAAATAACTTCTTTTTTTTTTTTTTTTTTTTTTTTTTAATAATAAAGGGGGAGGGAGGGGTGAGATGAGAAGTGAGTTCCTTCTGGGTGCTTCTCACTCAGCCTGCAATGTTATGTAAGGCTGGTACAGCTAATGCCTGCTCTGCTTCACCATCAGCCCGGCTGTTTCATCCCCGCTACACAATTATTTCATCAGTCTCTCCTACTAGACATCACAGTGCTATTGCGATTAGTCACATTTATTAAGATAGCAGCTAAAATAAAATTAGCAAGCGCAAGGGCCCAGTTGCACAAGGGACTGGGTGAACACGGCTCCAGGTGGTCCCTGCTCCATAAACATTCTAATCTCCTGGAGAAGGAGGACAAGGAACAAGGGGGTGACTCACACAACTCAAAAGAGGGATGTGAAAACAGCGGGAGGAATGCTGTTTCCATGAAAAGATTTGGTAGCAAAGGGTGAATCTAAGTCAAAATGAGCCAACTGGAAATAAAAGGCAGCAGGAGAAAGGACATTGTAGGGGAAAGTAGAGTGGAGGAAAAGGTAATACAATAAGTGACAAGCTGAAGAATAGAGGTTGATGGTGGGGAAAAAAGACAAGTTTACTCAAAAAGGCAGCCGGCACAGCATATCCTATCTAAATGTCTCCTACCCATTTTGGCTGCTGCTGCTGCTGCTGCTGCTGCTGCTGCTGCATGTTTTGGTCCTCTGTCCAATTCCCCTGCACTGTTTCTCTGTCTGAAAGGTGCCTCCTTCTCTGCCTGCTGTGTTCTCCTGGGCTCAGAGGATTACCCCATGCTATGTGTATAGGCAGCCTATAGCATTCTCTCTGGAGGTCTTGGCTGAGTTGCAGATAGTGAGTGTAATGCCAGAACCACGCAAACTCAAAAGCTGCATTAGCATTTAAGATTGTATGTTCAAGTTTGGAAAAGAGAGATCTGGAATGTGCTGAGGCATGGTGGGGGAAATGGACTGTATAACCTGAGAAAGGACCAACAGACAAGCACGAACACTTGCATTCCTGTTATAGGCATATGGATGGAAAAATGAGTCCTTGAAGTGACTACTGGACTTCCAGAACTGGAGCTGCCAAATGGTATATGTGACTTAGCTAAAAATTTATCAATATATCTGGACAGTTTACAGATAAAATTTAATAAAGAATTGGTTTGGCAACTCATTAAATAACATATGTTAATATAAAAAGAGCTCTGAATATGATTCTTGGATAACTAAAGAGAAGAACAATAACTTGCAGACTTTTCCATTGCAAATTGCATTGGTAATGTCTAGTGGAATACTGCATAATGCTCAAGTGTCCACATTTTCTGCAGGATATTGAAAAAATAATGAAGTTGCAGAGAAGAGTTCCAAAAAGGCTTAGAAAAACAGAATTAGAATTTGAAATAATACTTTCTAGTAAAAAACTCATAGTGCTTAACCTCTTATATTTATTAAAAAAAAAAAAAGATGGAGAAGTGTTTTGATTACAGTGTGAATACATTCATGATGAGAAAACATCAAGTATTAAAGAACTCATTAATTTAGTGGAGAGAAGCATAATGAGAAACAATAGTTGCAAACTGAAGCTGACCAGACAAATTTAAAAGAGAAATTAGGAACAATTTGCTTTTTAGTAGTAGAAATTATTTCTGAATGAACAGATTTTAATTCACCTCTGTATGTGTCAGATGACGACTAAAGTCCTTTCATAAAGGTTCAGTCAAACACACTATTTTTGTAATCCACTGCAGAGGATTTTGGGTGAAAGTTGATGGTTAGTGTTGTAATTTGGTGGTGGTTTTTGCCTAGAATTCCATGAACAGCCTGTGTATCCACAAGAGCTAGAAGCTTTTTTATTCCACACACTTTATCTGATCACTTTCTTTGCTACCAGTTTATAGGTAGAAACCTGATGATCTGTACACCTTTGCATAGCAGTTAGCAGTCATCCCATTCACATGTTAAATAACTGTAATTAAAATTTAAAATGCTTACAGCCTCAGTTTCAATCAAGACTGACTTCCAAAGGTATTCTTTTGGGCTGACAGCAACAGAAAGGCAGACATGAAGGTTATATGAGTTGAGGGAAAATTGGACAGAAGAGAAGTGTTAATTTGTCAAAGTAGAAAGTTCCCTAAATCTGGCACTCAGCAGGTACCTAAAATGGTTAAAATTGACACACAGTTCTTGGCAAGTACTGTCAGAGCATGGCTGATAGGGTGCTGGGAACTGCTTGGTATAGAGTAGATGCTCTCTGGACTCTTCTGTATTAAACAAGTATTAGATGAAGTCTGCAATCATGACTAGATTCAGTAATGCAGTTGCTCCAAGTCATATGGTCCTAAAACATCCTCCTCTGGCCTGGCTGGTATGCACCAGCAGGAGCTCCAGTCCAAATCCTGCAAACATGTTTGTTTGGCCCAGCCTGTCTCTCATTGCGGAGGGCGCCCCCTGAGTAGTTTAACAAGGAAGCTGTATGGCATGAACCTTGATGTCAACAACAAATAAGGGCAAATACGTCCCAAATTTAGAGCCAGCAAGTTTAATAGACACAGTACTTCATAGGACTGCTGAAAATGAACCGCAGCTGCCAGGCTCTTTGTCTCACAACTTCTACCACCCCAAGGGTCCAGTCAAAAAACAGAGAAAGAACATCCCAGTCAAACAAAAGCTTCGTACAAAGCCTGCACAAACGTGAATCAATGCAGAGCCCTTAAATCACCATGGCCTAGCCCCACTTATGGCAAATTTACCCCACGATGAATCAGTGTTAGAATTGTCACATCTCGCAAGCCTGTCTTTCTGAGCACAGCCTGCTTGCTCCTTTCTCACGCTTTCAAATGAACAGGCGGCCCGTTTTGTACACAGCTGCCACGGTGTGATTTGCTTTGTGTTTATGCCCCGAGCTTTGCCTCTCTGTTTCCATGTCCGCAACCTCAGCCTATTTTATGTCATCCTATCTGGAACGTGTGTGAGAGGAACATCCCCTCTAGTCACACATGAGGGTATCAGAGCTGCAGTGACACCGAAGAATTGCACCTAATTTCTCTAATTGACTCTGGGTGGTGTTGTGGGGTGATGGGGTGTTCTCTCACTTGCCAGCTTGCCTGTACCCATCTAGCACCATATCGGGTGTGGCTGGGCCATGGGTGTTGGGGTACCAATCTCTGGCAGGTCTTCTGCTGCCTCCTGTCCATCATCCAAGGAAGGTGCTGATGTAGCATGGCAGGGGACAGACAGCCTGAACAACACAGCGTGGCACCTAGCCCCACACCCTGCAGCTCATAGCTCCTCTTTCCACAGGCATCACGGGTTTGGATCTGAGCCCAGAGCTCTGGTGCAGACCCTGTGTGGTAACGTGGGTGTAAATTGAGAGCAGCAGTTCTGAAGTGGGTGATGCAGCATTGGTGTGGAGCGGCGGTGTGGGGGCTGTGCTTTGGTTTGAGAGAGGGAGGGAGGGGGAGAAAGGGAGGGAGCGCTAAGGTAACCACAGAAACATGGTATCCTTGGATATTAGCAATCCTGACCTACTTCTGGGTATTCACTCACTCTTTTGGTGCCTTTGACAAAGGAGGAGTAAGATGGAGGGCTTAAAGCTCTGAGGGAAAAAAGGGATCTTTCCATTATTTTCTAAAATAGAGATAATTCACAATAATATTCAGCTAATTAAAATATTTAACAGTTTTCTTCCCTTGCACATCATACTGTTTTCATTCCTGCTTTGTATACTATAGAAAGTATTTTAATAATACATTACTGAAATATAATTGACAGAGATGAATTGTTATGTGTAGGGTGTAGATCGGAGTGACTGACTGGGGTGTCATTGTGCATGTTATAATCTAGCTGCTGTCAGTGGTGTTAATCTGGCTCTGCATTTGATTTAGATCAGAGAGAAACCCTTCACACGTGGTACCTGAGCCTGCAGGGCTCCTGCTGATCCAACTGCAGTTCTCCACTTATATCAGTAAAATCACACTTTTGTAAGTGCAGGAAAAGACAGGCCCTGGACTTCAGTGAGATATGGAGAATTTATTCTAGTAAGTAACTGAGAGCAACTGAGTCTGTCTATTTTATGCAGGATTAAATACCTCTTTCAGACAAAAAACAAATGAGAAGGAAAATGTGGAATTCACAGTCATTCTTGAACTATCAAATGGGAGGGCATTACTGATAAACAAAACCAGATGGGAAGACAAGAGTGCTGTTCGCTTTTGAGCAGTAAATAACCACTGTAAAGCATGAAAAATATATAGTTTAGGCCTTCAACTGAACCCCGTTAAAGCTTTCATTTCAGAGGACTGGGGACAACTGTTGTGCAAAAATCTATACCTGGTGTATTAATAAAGACAGAAATTGAGGTTTAAAACCATAATTTTAGCTTCTAGTCTTTTTTTTCATTTTTGACAATTCTGCACCAAAAAAAAAAAAAAAATTAAGAATGAGTCAGGGCTTGTCAAGGTGTTTTTAATATTTTGCTCAGCTGCAATTCCTTTCTGCATACACAGTCTCAAACATTTAGACTATGCTGGCAAAATGAAACAAAAAGAATCAGAAAGTAAACAGTATTGAAAGAGGAGCTTTCCACTACAACTTTTTATTAACTGCTAAGTGAAGACCAGATTAGCTAGTGATACTAACATAATGGTGCCTGAATTCTACTCCAGTATTGGATATATACAGAGTTGCCTTCTCTGCAAATTGAAATCCACAAGTATTTATATACATTCTGCAGAATTTGCATCTCAGCAGCATGGTGCTGACTAAAGCCATGGCTTGAAGAAATCCTGCATAGCCCTTCACTTACACTAGACCTAGTTCAAGCTCTATTGTTTGTTAGTCCTCAGAGCTGTAAATTATGTGCTCAGATGTAACAATTCCGACTTTATAGGTGGAAAACCAATGCCACTCAATGATTCTTTTTGCAGGACTGAGTGGAAATTCATTAATTCCCCTTCTGCAGAGTGCAGGCATTGATCCAAATATTTTCACTATTTCTTTCATCTATTCAAGAAGGATTCTGCTGATGATTCTAGCATTGTCTCACACAGACTTGCTTTGATCAGGCTTAGACTGTCTGGATTGAAATCTTGGCTCCACTGAGGTCAGAAAGAGTCTTATCATTGACATTGTGTTATGATTAATGGAACTAAATCTCTACCAGTTGCTCTTACCAGTAGCCTTGTCTACTCTACACGGTAAAGCCTCACATACGCAGCACTACCTGACAGTAAATATCAAATGAACCTCTGGTGGAAACAATGGCAAATGTGGGGCATGCACTGCCCCTGCCTCTGCCTGCCTCCCCCTCATCCTCCGCTGTCAGCGCAGACATCCGGGGGAGGCTGTAAAGCAGGCACAAGGCAGCAAACATGGAGGGGGGGAGAACATGTCAGTAGGCTGTGGATAATGCTGAGCAAAATGTGCAGTTCTGCAGTGCTGTCTTAATGCCCGTGTCCTCAGGGAAGCAGACTTTCTTATTTTGAAAAGGGCTTGTGCAGCAGGTTCATGAAAGATTTTTCAGAAGAAGCCTGTCTCAACAGCCTATTAGTAACACAGCCTTATGAAAGACTCAGAGATATTTCTAAAGCTGTTAGCTTAATTTATTGTAGTTGAAGTGTTATATCTGAGGCTTTATTTTTTAAAAGGAGATTTTTTTTTTCTGTTACACTTTAATTTTGATGTTTTTTAATTAAAAATACATTACACAGATTGACTTTCTGGCCTGGTTTTTAATAAGCTCCTGCACCATACTATACTGTCTCTGCTAGTGGGGTCTTATTCATTGGATAGTATTTCCCACAAGCCTGTAAATGTCTTTCTTCATTTAAATAGTTACTTAGTCTTTCTTTACTCCAGATATGAACTTAAACAAAATGTTGCTTATGCAAGTCACTCAGAGACTACTGTGTGTCAAATTAAAAAAAACCTACTGTATTTTGTCCTTTCCAGCTGACAAGTAGAAAGAAATACATTGAAAGGGACATACCCAGTTATTAAGGGGGGTTGACGGTATTTTTTCTTTTTTTTTAATTCGGTGAAGTGGTCTTGCTGTAAACTACGATTTTGAAACACAAAAAGATCCTGAAATATTAGCTTGTGCTATCTGGACTTTATTTTCAGCAACAGGCAGAATCACAATGCAAATGACTTGTAGGAAGGAGCCCCAAGAAAGAGGCAAGACTAACAAGGCATCCATGATGGAGTAGAGACCTGATGAACTGGTTCTTGCATACCACACAAATCAATTCCATTGACTTTAGGTAAAACATTGTAATACTAGATCCTTTAATTCTTACTCATCTTCTTGGAGATGGGCTTCACTGCATGGGATTGACTTTGAAAGACTGAGTGGTAAGTAATCAGCTGAGTTTGAGCTTGCAATTACCATCAAATACCTGAAGTTGTAAGGAACATCTGGTGCAACATTGAGGCCTTATGACCTATGAAATGCACAACAGGGGTCATAACCACCCAAAGATATTAAATATCCAGAGCAGTTTTCTAAGTCTAGCAACTTTTTTTTTGTGTACAGGCCACATTTCAAAGTAGTCACATTTCAAAAAGAATCTACTGATAGCAGTTTTACCCACCTTATCTATTCTATTCTATTCCAAGCCACAGCATGGCATGCTCTTCACTGACAAAAAAGCTCCTGCTCTTTGTCAGAGAAATTACAGACTCAGTGGACAGAAATGCTGATGTGTTGAAGTCAATGTGACAAGGAAATATTCATGATGTACAGAAACATGTGAATAAAACTCTTCTCTGAAGCAGGTGGGATCTTCTGGGGGTTGACCCTATCCATGAACCCTTAGGGGCTGGAAGTTCTGCAATCCTCCAGCACTAAGGACTGAAAAGTCTGTTCATGGTCTGCATCAGCAGTAGCCATTTCTTCCCGGTGTCTCTGTGAGAAAATAAGCCCTATATTTGCAGCTTTTTGCCAATGGCAGGATTAGTGGGAACACCGGGTATCCCACTGAGGAAAATCTAAGAATAACATTAATAATGTAATCCTCATGAATTTAACTGTTGGGCAGTCTTTCAGAAGCAGTGGAAGGGACATGATACATCCTGCAGCTAACATAGCAACTTCAAAGTGCACAGGCAGGGTACTCACAGTGCCACTAAGTGATATAAATACTTCTCTTAGCACTCTATGCCAGGCTCCCTGTTGATACAAGCTGTTCACAAGAGATCCACACTAAACCTATCAGTAGACAGAAGGAACCCAAAAGGTTATGATTTTTTATACAGAAAGTATATGAGACCTAGAAGCTCCCACTAACTAATTATCCTGTACTTCTTGAAGGTACCATTTTCTGTTTTAAGCCAATCTCGGCATTTTAACCTGCATGTTTACCCACCAGGTACAGCTTAATTGGAGAATGCTGGGGTTCATTCTCACCAGAGGGATACAAAACTTCATAGAATCCTTTTGTGCCATATTCCCACCTCCTCACATGTTAGCACTGAACCCAGCACCACATCTCAACACGCTGAGAAATGTACACCATGAAGGGGAAGCGCACAAAACCCCTTTGGCAGGGATGCCCATCAGTCAAAAGGCCTCAGAGCCAAACACAATCGCAGGTAGGACCTAAATAATAAAAAAGATATTACATAAGTGCCTGCAACAGGATCAAACTCATAGTGGAAATCCTACAGTCAGAGGATCTGGCTACATATGACTCCATGCTCGCCTGGGGAGACAACTTCTTCCCTGTCAGCTCAGAGACGCTCAGCAAAGCAGAGGCTGTTCCTGACAGTTATTACAGTGCTCTCTGACAACACTAGAGCAACACATTATGCAAGCAGGATGAGTAAGAACACGCAGGCAGTGCCAGGCAGCTATGGAGATTTGGAGTGTCCATGACTGCACCCCTGTCATAAGCTACAGGTTAAGTTGTCCAGAAATGGAAATCACACCAAAGGACTGACTAAGTAGGGTGAGCCAGTAAGTGGCCAGTGATAATTGGGTGTTGCCTCCTCTTCTTAAAAATCCCTAGTTTTCAAATACCACATCTGTGCAGGAAGTGGCTTCCCTTTATCTTCAGTATGTTCTGAGTATGATGACAGGTGCATTATATGTGGCATAGGGTGACCTGATTATTTCTAGAATGGAATGACAAAGGGCTAGCTTCACAAAACCCATTATTGTGCTGTTGATTTCTGCACAGGGTGAATTTTGAATGGGAAATGGACATTACTATAGCAACACATAATGTAAGCATACAACCATAGCTTCCAGAAGATCCTAGAGGTTGCATAGGTCTCATTTTCCTTTGGAGACCTCTTCTTTTTCCCAAAACAGATTTTTTAGAAAGTTAGCTGTAGGAAATGCACATCTGTTTTACCTGCTTTCATTACTAGTGAAAGAGAACAGCAACTGGAGGTATTTGCAGATTATTACATTTTAAAAACCTGGTTTTGCATAGCTGAGGAGGCTATATGCTTTCGTGCAAAAACTGCTTTTTGATTAGAGCATTGACTTGGGTACTCAAAATGCTCCTGGCCAGCTCCTGGAGCTGGATGACCTTGATATGTTACTTAACCACCATACATTACTAAAAGACAACTTTCCTTTACAAGGTTTTGTTAGAATAAGAATATGAAAGGTTGGAAACTACTCAGTGTGGCACAGTGGAAAATATACATTTAAGATGGATATTTTTGTATTGATAAAGCATGGGTCTTGGATGGCTTTGTTAGGTTTGCCTAATCAGACAGCCACTGAAATAATCAGGGAGCTGATTAAAAGTGTTCTGCATAACTTTATTGAGAATACAGCAAGTTGTCATAACCATACATGTTTTTGAGAGTATCTTGACCGAAAAGCTTCTTGTAGTTCAGAACCAGAAGCTTTCTGTATGGCTGAGTCTGCCAGTGTCTATTCTTTTTCTGCCTTTATGTCTTGCTGCATTCCTGGTACCTTCGCTGCCAGGATTTTCAGAAGTCACTACAAATCTTGAATGCTTCAATTTCTAGAGAGTTCTGAGGTGCCCTCTTAGTGCCCAGATGCTCTTGTCACAGGCTGCAGAGACAGGAGAGCAGGAGATGCAGACTCAGAAACAGGTTCACAGTTCAGTCTCTTTTCTCCCCAGAGGTGCAGATGTGCAAGGCAGGAACTGAATTCAAGATGCTTCACATTTCTGTGTGTTGTATGCTTCCATCTGTGAGAACCTCTAGTGAGCCTGGGAACGCATGTATATATAGCTGGGGTGCCAGAATACATAAAAATATTCATTCTGCATTTTTTACAATCCTACAAAGTTGGAGACATACTGATAGCAGTCAGACTGATTAACCTTGATAAATGTGTTCAATTCATCTCTGGGTACTGGAGGTCTTTAAGTAGTGACCAACATGCCCATATGACCACACGTCCACCAGCCTGATGAACTAGGTGATTTGGCTTTTGAACAGAGGAAAACAGACAGAAATAGTAGATAAGTAATGAGACCCCCTTTGGTTTTAGGAATAAAGATATTCACTCTCCAGCAGAGCTGGTGTTAGCCAGCTTCGGGGACTTTCCCCATTCAAAGATCAGTTCCCTCAGGGGAAGCCATAGGAAAATATATTGAATGGCTATAGAATAATCTGCCAGTAGCAGAGGAGGTGTTTCATTTAGCCTAGACTAAAATCATGGTAGGGAATTGCCCTTTAAAATGTTTTTAATCTTGACTAGTAGAATTGTGGATATTTTTGTCATTCATGTCAGAATGTAATTCATCCTTTCAGGATGAAAATTCTGCCTCTGGTACTCCAGTTAAATGCCAGCGCCCGTCCTTCAGAAAATGTGGGGCACCACACTGCGTTCAACTGCTCATTCTTGCTGTGCCATGTTCCTGTCTTTCCATCTTGAGAGGCTAAAGCCCAGAGCTTGAGTGCCTGACTGCCCAACTGCTTGTGGTGTACAACTACTTGTGGCATGAGAATGGGACCAGGAGCGGCTGAAGTCTGGAAGAGGATTGAGGCAGCACTAACACCACAGGCCCAGACTCCTGGTCTAATCCTATCCCACATGTAGATCTAGCACTGAGTTACCAGGGCAGGAACACTGCAGCGCGCCTTGCCCTGCCAGTGCACCTCTCTCAGGCTCTAATGGTTTCTCAGTCTCTAATGGTTTTGGTCACCTCATCAGGCACAGGGAGAACATATGCCATTGTCCCTTTATAAGGTAGAGAAACCAACAGACAGAAGTCAAATGAGAAAGATACTCTCAGATTAAGTCCCCATCTGGCCCTGTATTTTACTGTGGCCTATTACTTTTGTATTGAATTCTTGTTCTGTAGGAAGAGTCTTTTCTGGAAATGAAGTAAATGAACAAAGGCCAAGATGATCTCCCTTCAACTACTGCTATTATTGCTACTGCAACACTAACACTCTGTGGCCCTTCCCATAGCATTGTCCTTGGACTATGCTTCGTACAAACCCAGGCCTGATGCTCATGTAACCAGGCCTAAATAGTCTTGTCTCTGGATAATGAAACAAGTGATACATAGACAATATGTATAATGGTACATTCAAAATAGAAATATAAGATAAAAGCAGAAATATAAACCCCTTTTAATTCTCCTCCCCCCCCCCCCCCCCCCCGTATACAAAGTGGGGTTGAGATTGGTCTTCTTTTAAATATTTTTAGAAATATTGAAATAACTGATGCATTGTAATCCCAGTAGAGGCCGCACTATTGTACCCTGAGGCATTGCTCTGCTATTTCAGGCTCTGAAAGAGTGCAGTTTAATAGAGTGAGAAGATCAGAAAGCTTGGTCTTTGTCCTAACTTGATGTCTGAATCCTCAAGGATCTGCTCAAATGCCCTGGGATTTCTGCTTAGTTCTCTTGAGTATTATTCCAGTGCTGTAAGAGAAGACTCTTGAACTGGGACCATGCTTCATCTTCAGAGGCAAAGAAGCTTTAGAGTAATCATTTCATTGCCTAGGGATTTGGGGGAAGTTTAAGGCATCATTGTGCCTGAGGAATTCAAGCTATATCAGGGACCAGAAAAGCTACTGGCGTACATCAGAGCAGTTTCCACTGCCTAAATCAGCCCACAGCCTCCAGAGTAGTATATGCTACATAATATTCTCTGCTCTTAGTGCTTTTTCTTTCATCCCTGCCATCTTTTCTAGGCCTCAGAAAGCAGTAATATTGGAGGCACAGCAGGAATTGTTCTCGTTTCTTAGATACTCAGCTCTGGTCCACATGTGCCTTTAGAAATGTACCCCATGACCACATCTAGGGCAGAATCTGTCACTGTTCAGCTGAATTTCCAATTATTTTCAAATCAATCGATGCAAACTCAGTAAAGAAAAAATCTAGAGGGATTTCCTGTAATATGAATAACTAGTTATAGCCATAACTGAAAAATTATTATGCTGTGTGAGTGGCTGTACATCTGTTTCTATCTTTAGGCAATCAAACCATCATTAGAAATAAAAAAATATATAACAAATAGGCAATGAATATAATAAAAAATTCTCAAGCACAGTCATTCAGATTTTAAATGAATTTCCATAAATTCTGTTCATGCCTTTCCTCCCATCATCAATGAATATTCAAGGAAAAGGTTCATGGTCAAAAGTGTTCACAAAAATAGTTTACTTTAATTAAATGATACAGAATATTCACAGAAGTGAATTTCCTACTCATAACTGTCAAAACCACACCAGAAACCTTTCTTGAATTATTTTGCCTACTCTAGGAGGATGTGAAGACCTCCAGCTGACCTCTGTGTCCCACCAAAGTGCTTGAGCTTTCTACACTGAGCAAAAAGGCTCCTCTCTAACCTTTTCCTCTTTGAAATTCTGCCTGATGCTGTTTTATATCCACAAGAACCTGAGTATTTTTTACAATATTATCCTCTGTCTTCTTATTTATCTGACATTTGACATCAAAGTCCCTTTGTTGAGCAAAATGATTTAAGTAGCTGAAGCAACTGCCCAAAGCAGTGGCTAAAGGGAAAACAACCATGAATTTGATTTCTGTGGGCAAGAATATGTCCTGTAAGTGGAAGAAAAACTCAAATTAATGGTTACCTATGGCAAAAAACTAAGAACATGCTGAAGCTTTTTGTGCCAGAAGACTGAGGAAACTGACTTTTTCTTAAACAGTATTGTGATCGTGGATTTTGTGGACATCCTTCGTAACCAAACAGGAACTTGGTTGTATGTTGTCAGTTTCCACGGACAACATACAACCAAAAGACACAGTAATTCTTATCAAAAACCACAGGTAGGTGTTAAAAAGCTGACATTTAGCTGATGTATCTCAAAAAAAAAAAAAAAAAAGAAAAAAGAAAAAAAAAAGGAAAGAAAAAGAAAAAATATGACAGGGCAGTTATGCCAAGACAGAGAAGTAAGTAAGGCTGGGTAGGAAGGTCAGTGGCCATGGCTATGGAGTCTCTCTGGAGGGCTGTGTGCCCTGTAGACTGAGCTACTGCAGGAGAAGCTGTGCTGAAAAAGCAAATGGAAGGGGAAAAAGCATTTTCTGGTCCACCAAAAAGAACACATTAAGCAGTGCCATGCTTCTGGCAGCCGTGAGGCACAGCAGAGGCAGCAGACCCCTGTGGAAAGGGCTGCAGAACACCCAACCATGCCTTTACCTCACTGCCTCCACGTTTGCTTAAGCCAGAAGAGTCAGTCTTTCCTAAGGTGTTTGTAACATGGGTTTTAATAATTCATTTCATGTGAGTTTCCTGCTAATGTGAGGGGAAAGAGGAGCTGGGGTAGGCTGCGTTAGGGAGGCTCATCGGTATGGAAATCATACACTCCCAGTCATCTCTTAAAGAGATGTGTCGGTGTAGGGGTGGGACGCAGTGACTCAGAGCAGGCAGCAGCAGCAGCCACGGGGGGATCTGCCTCATCGTCTGTGCCCACCACCACACCCGGCTCGACCACCTTGCCAGGCTGCTTGGCTCCTGCCTCCCTCTGCCAGCAGAGGAAAAGAGTTGCCTTTGGGGAGCTACTGCCAGGTGGCCCCACATTGCCCCTCTGCTCCCCTGGGCTGTGGAGGAGCTGGCCACGGGCACACGTGGCACCCTGGGGAGGGCGTGGGAGACACGGACTGCGAGGAGAAAGGGTGACTTTCAGCTGTGACCTGAGCAAGGTTTGCGACGGGGCCACTTCGGTGTTGCGCAGGTCCCAGCCTGCCCCTGAGCTGTTGCAACAGGCGCGGGAGGTGGCTCACGCCCAGCCTGAGGACCGGGACTGGGGCTGCATCCCTCTGCGGCAGGGCTGATTGCATGAGGGAACGCCAATGGAAAGACCACTGCCAGCTCGTGCAGCTGGGAAGCATCAGGCTTGGGCAGTTTGGGGGTCTGAACCTGCCTACAGCATGATGTGGCACCCCGGCATGATGCAAGGCACCAGAAACTGCAAGAGCCGGTGTCTCCCCAGCTATCCCGGGGGACCAGCACTGGGACGGGTCTAGCCTTAGGAATGCAGTTTCTTGTGCAACAGCCCATTGGCAGGATCTGTGCAATTTGTAACCCCTCTGGGTTCAGTGGTACTGTAAATGGAGTCGTTTAAGGTGCAGAACATTTTTTTCCATCCTCCTGCACCGTGCAAGGTAAACAAATCAGGCATGGATGCCCAGTCCCTGCTAGAGGTAAAAGTAAGAAAAACATTTGATTATTAGTAATAAATTAGTAATAAATTATATATAATCACTTAGTTCTGGGTCAGTCTTAAGGAAAATGCTACTGAACTTGTGCCAGATCAATAGACAGACACCTAAAAACACTTAAAATTGTCAGTTTCTCTCTTACTCCAAAACTATCTCCTAGAGATCGCTTACAAAGATGGAGCAGAAGGCAAGAAATGACCGTGTCCTAGTGGTTTGGTTGTGGTAATGGCCTACTTGGATGGGTTGGAGACAGTTTAAGTTAAAATGGATTTAATGTTGGTAATGCATATGATTATACTCTGCCTCAAAAATCCTTTGAGGTAGGCAAATTATTCATACCCAGATGCTGAAACATGCCAAGATTAGCTCTGTGTCTCATGTATATAAAAAATTGCAGATTTGTGGGATGAATTACTTTATTTTTTGGCTGAAGAGAAATAACACATGAGCAGAAACAATTTTCAGAAGAAGACAGTTTGTGTTTTGCAAGGTGTCACGAGAATCTAGTCTCCAAAATGGTACTGGGTGTTGCAGGCCATCAGTTCAGAGGCAAAAAACAACTAAATACAGAAAACAAACTAAGGCAAACTCAAAACTTTCCAGTCCAGCAAGAAAAGGATTTCACCAAAATTAAGGAATTCATGTTTGGAAAGTTATTCATAAAGGCTGCCCAGGAAGGAGCTACTCTAGGACTTCGAGCTGTAGAGTAAGAGGAAGAGCCCTAAGATTTTATCTGCAATAACAGTCTTGAAAGTAACCTGTCATTGCTTCCCAAAAGGATAACACTGAGTGTAATAATTAACCCATGTATAACCAGTACTTCTCTCCTAATAGAGAAAAGGGGTGGAGAACAGCCTGTCAGAACATCTGCTTTCTTCATTGTTGACAACATATACTTGCAATGAGTAGATCTAGAGAGACAGTACAAGATAGCACTACCTGCAGAGAGGCTGGAAGGAGAGCGGAAAAAATCCCTTGATGGAAGCTGGGAACATTTATGGCCAATTGGTATTTTTGAATGGAGCTAAGAGTACAGTTTTACTGCCTTTTTGCCTATAAATAAATCACTAGAAATAGATTCAAGTGCTGGTGCAACTGTGCAGTCTATTTTTCTACCTCTCAGCAGGATAACCTGGCTATATCGAGGACTATCACTGTCCTGTATTTTGTCTTGAAGCAGAGAGTCTCAATGGGTTGCTCAGAAAGCAAGTCTAGACTGAGTAAATTAAGTGAGTTCATATTTTGTCCTCAAAGACCAAATTTAAACATTGAGAATTCAGTTGACAGTGCACAAACCTCCAGACAGAAATATTCCATAAGTTGTTGCCAGTGATTGTCCCATGTAGGGGCTTCACTTTCTTAGGGTGTCCTCAGCTCTTTAAGAAAACCAGACATTGTTGATACGCTATTAATTTTGTTAGCCATCCTCCAAACCCTGGCTTAGGTTCTCCATGCCTGAGGTACCCCATCAGCCAGTATTTGATGAGAGTCAGATGAGGATGAAGCCTCGTTTCCTGACTTGGATACAGTGCTGTAGGAAGGGCTGACAGTTAAATAAAATTTACTGATTCAGCTCACTCAAATATCTCTGCAGAGGAGCAGCCACACTCTTGACAACACATCACTGTGGTGTTATGCTCCTGAAGGAGCTGAATGCATGCTAGATGAAAAATGCTCTTCATTTTTCTGCTTGAATCTATGCAGCTTTCATGGGGATTTTTCTTAGGCACACTGCTGTTCTTGGTCACACTCTGTGTCAGCAAAAGGAGACAAGGTTTGTCGTTGTTGCTGCTGAATACAGATGTCTTTCCTTTGGCCTGAGTCCTGGTTATCAGGGCTCTGCAGCAGAGCAGAGGAAGGAGAAGGGAAGGGGAGTGAAACTTCACTATTACCAGCTTTGCTTGCTTGTGCCCAGCAAGCAGGAAAGACTGAAGCCATTGCAGCAGGCTGCTGTGCTAGTCTGGCTGTCACTAGGGATTGCCACATGAGCTGTGGATGTTGGAATACTGTAATGCCACAACGATGGCTTTCCTGTCACCAGTGGCTGCTTTAAGTCACCTTCAGTCAATTCTACAAGTGGAGACTTATCTGACAGAAAAACAAGTGTGTTGTTTCCCTTGTCAGACCTCCTGGACTGAGGTACTTGCACAATTCCCTTTACAGCAAATCCCTGTTACAACAATTCCCCCCTTCAAACATGGATTTTTTC
The DNA here is from genome assembly GCF_003031625.1 of Empidonax traillii. Classification (NCBI taxonomy): domain Eukaryota; kingdom Metazoa; phylum Chordata; class Aves; order Passeriformes; family Tyrannidae; genus Empidonax; species Empidonax traillii. The sequence goes on along the minus strand of NW_020955357.1, from coordinate 748,864 downwards.
CACTGTGGCATCTGAAAGGATACAGTTGCTTGAAAGTGGGGTGACAGCTTGATGCCTTGCAGTGAAAGCTTTTTAAGGGTCTGTGCTCTTGCACTCACTCCGCCAACAAAATTAAGTAGATTTCTGATACTTTTTTCGTTGGTCTGTGTTATTCTAACCATTGTATGTTATCAGTTCTTCTCACTATTGCTCTGAGAAGGATAGGAAGCCTTTTTATACAAGAAAAGAATTGTTCAACTGATTATTTTTGTAGCTTAGACAAATGTGGACTTTTATTGGGATGCAAAGGATTACCCTTAATCCCTAAACATCCAAAGGTGTGAGCAGACAGGATACAATCGGCAACTGCTCTACTATCTTTTGCCTTTGCTTTTAAATGCAAGGCCATGGTTAGAAAGAGAAGGACTGAACCCTGAGCTCTGATTATTAAAAGGTCCTTAGGAGTAAACATTGATATCCAACTAAATGTAGTTTCCTACAAAGAGCATAAGGCAAAAAGCCTAAACTCAGTACACAAGAAGAGGGATTTGAACAGCAGGGCAATTTGTTCTGAATATGGCACCAAGCAAGAACCCAGTTTGGGATCTGTAATTTTTGGGAAGAATCACGGCTAGGCATGGTAAATGTGCTTGATGAAGAGATTCCTAGTGATAACCTGATGTGTTTTTAACATCATGCAGCTATGGGCTGCTAACCTGAACACAATCTGGATATAATTGCATCAGCTGTGCTGGTCAGCAGACAAGTTTAAATAGCTCTAATAATCTCTCTGGCCTTTGCAAATTTTGTGATTCCTTACAAGTGTGATTTCTGTGATAAGCCTTGTGTAGGTCATGACATTAGGCAAATCATGTGCCTAACTGCATGTCAGAATTGTTCCTCTGCCTGAGAAGCAGCCAGCAGCTATTACCAGACAGTACTCTGCCTTTAAATATTTTATTTTGGTTCTTTTGTTCACTCCTGAAAATAATTGAAAGATGATGGACTAGGGTGAAAATCAGGAAATAGCCACTCTTCACTGAAGAAGCTGTGGTTTGGCTGCTGTTAAGATGTGATGGACTGTTAACTGTATTGAGCTTTTGCCTAGTGCCAAGAGTTGGAATCTAGCATTTCAAAGTTTTGCCAGTTAAAAAAAAAAAAAAGGTGCAAGCAATCCTTGGGTTAAGAAAAAAAATCTCTATGTACAAATTTGGTATTTACAGCACAGGTACCTTGGTGAAATATGGTAGTCAGTGGTCCTTGTTTAGGGTTTATTGACTTTTAAATCTAAAACAAAAGCTGCAAAGCCCAGTGAAGTTCAGCATAAGAGTGCCATTACTGCAACTTCTTCATCAAACTCCAGTAAGTTTTGCTTTTGCTATTATAGAATGCATTAGGCAAGCTGACAAACTTAGATGTCAGCTGGATTTCCTAAGTAAAAGAAGGTTGAGACAGGTAGGTGTCTGTCTTTTCATTCACCTTATCTGGATTTTTAATCCACATCCAGCTGCAGTCAGTGTGACATGGCTGACATTGAATTTAAATATCACGAATTCTTTATGTGATTTGTCATACAAGTAGAGGAGAAAGACACTGGTAATGTCTCCACTGAGAAGGAGGATTGCATTGTGAAGCCCCTGATTTTAAGCATCAGAGAATTCACACTGGAAAAAGCAACCGGGAATTTCCTGTAATTGGAGCCAGCTTTGCTCAGAATTTGGGCCTGTAAGGCAAGAGTTACATCAACCATATCACATCAACCATTAGGTACAAATTCCTAGGAAATTGTGTTTCCTTAGTTTTAGTGTTAGAGAACTACTCTGTTAGTTTTGAGCAGTAAAGCAAAAATTGCAGTTGTGTTCTCTCTTCTAACTAGGGACCTGTTTGCAAATGTTTGAAAAGTTGTCTTTGAGAACACAGTAGTTGCTGGTATAAACAGAGCAGAATGTTGTCAAGAACCCCACAGGAGACAAGAGTCTGGGCTGCATGGGTATCAGGACTGTGAAGGACTTTGCCAAAAAGAGATGGAAGAACATGAAGAGGGAGAAGCAAGAAATTGAGGTAATGACTTTAATAAAATAAGGAACAAATACAGAAGCCTGAGTAAAGTAACAAAATATTCTGCAAAGTGACAGAGTTAACAAAATCCTTTTGATCCGGTGTTCTGCAGTTGAATTCCCTCGTAACAAATTTTCCAGTGCAGCTTTTTCCAGCAGCTGGAAATCCACAGCATGTCTTCCCTGAGTGGATTCGCTGTGTCTGAATAAGGGCTGAGTTTCACTTTCAGCACTCCTCTATGGGAGAACTAAAAAGGTTTAAGAGGGGATTCTTAGGAGGAACAGGTAGTGCATTGGTGTGGGTTTGCTTGGAGGAAGTAATTTATATTTAGTCACTGGATGGCTTGGACATTTTTCTGTGGATCAGAATTTACATTATGCAAGCTTTCTCTACAATGGTGCCTAAGGTAGCTGTGAGAATGCATTTATGCATTTTCTCACTTCAGCACTCATACTAGCACTTACTAATACCAGATCATACTCATAAGGCATGTTTGCACAAGGAAGAAATACCAAATTTCAAAAAAGATGTTTATATCTGGGTCACAGTGAGTTTCAATCTCAGATTGTTACAGTAATCATCAGACTGTCAAGACCACAGACATGGTTTGGTATAATAGAGAGCGTATAAGCTTTTATTAATTTTTTATCCAGATTATAGACTTGTGCACGTGCCACAAAGCAAATAAAGGGTTTTCAGTTTCCATTACTGTGGTTAGATGTTACTCAGAAGTAAGAGGAGGAAGTAAAAAATAAATTCAGTAAACCTACATACTGCTTAAAATGCATTATCATAGCATACAGTCATAGAATGGTTTGGATTGGAAGGGACCTCTAGTCCCAATCCCCCTGCCAGGGGCAGAAATACCTTTCACTAGGCCAAGTTGCCCAGGGACCCATCCAGCCTAACCTCGAACATGTCAAGGGACAGGGAATCCACAACTTTTCTGAGCAACCTGTTCCACTACCTCACCACCCTCACAAAGTAAAGAATTTCCTCCTAACATCTAATCTAAATCTCCCCTCTTTTAGTTTAAAACCATTCCCCCTTGTCCTGTCACTACATGCCCTGTGTAAGAAGTCCTTCTCCAGCTTTCTTGTAGATCCCCTTTAGGTATTGGAAGGTGCTCTAAGGTCCCTCCAGAGACTTCTCAAGGTTGAGCAAGAACTCTGATCATCTTGGTGGCCCTCCTCTGAACTTGCTCCAGTGGGGTCTCACAAAAGCAGAGTAGAGGGACAGAATCACCTTCATTTATCTGCTCGTCAGACTTCTTTTGATGCAGCCCAGGATATAGTTGACTTTCTGGGCTGAGAGTGCACATTGCTGGGTTGTGTCCAGCTTTTCATCCACCAGAACTGAGAAATCCTTTTCTGCATGGCTGCTCTCAATGAGTTCATCTCCCAGTCTGTACTTTTGTTTGGGATTGCTCTGATCCAGGTGCAGCACCTTAGACTTACTGAACCTCATGAGGTTCTCATAGGCCCAGTTCCCAAGCTTATCCAGGTCCTCCTGGATGGCATCCCTTCCTTCTTTTGTGCCACCCTGTGTCCTGTCCTCTGCAAACTTGCTGAGGGTGCACTCAGTCTCGTCATCTATGATATTGACAAAGATATTAAAGAGCTCCAGTCCCAAGACAGAGCCCTGATGGACACCACTCATCACCAGCCTCTACCTGGACATAGAGCCATTGACCACAGCTCTCTGGCTACATCCATCCAGCCAATTCCTAATCCACTGGATAGTCATCCATCAAATAAATCCATATCTCTCCAGTTAGGAGATAAGGATGTCATGTGGGACTGTGTCAAAGACCTTACAAAAGTCTAGGTAGATGACTGTTGAGGTTGAGGTTTTTTTCAGGTAAACTATTCCCCAGTCCGTATCCTTGAGGTGGATCAGGGTGAGGGCAGTGCAGCTAATAGGCAGCAGGACAGCAGCTTGGAGCTCCTCCCTCCATCCCCTCTATCCCCACCAGCCTTCACAGCTGCCATGCTTTCCTCCAGCCCCATGCTGGGGCAGGCCTTGGCCATCTGCAAGTGCCAGAGCCCACGGACCTCCAGGAGAAGTCATGGCAGTGTCTGGCAAGCAGAGAAGCTGTGGGAGGGTGAGGGGTGTTGGCAGCACGGGGTGGGCACTGCTCCTGATCCAGGGTCACCTGCAGCCTGGCAGCATCTCACAGAGGCTCAGTGTGATGCCTTGTAGGAAATTCTTCCCACTCAACGTTGCCATGGTGATGGGGAAACAGGCCACGTTTCAGGCTCTTTTCTTGGCAGCAGTGTCTGAAGGGAGCGGCCAATGCGTGGGTGCATGTCAGCCCTGCTCCACACTCTCACTATAATTCTGTGTATATATGCATATAAATACATATATACACACTTTTTTTTTTTGCTAGAAAGCCTTGCAGAACCTGTTTGAGGAAGTAAGCTAAATGACTGATATGAACCAGAAAATCAAGAAGGCAGCTTGTGCAGGGGAAATCCTAATTTAGGAAGAAAACCACCACTCCAATGTTCACTATTCAGTACAAGACAACATTTAGTTCTTTCCACTGCTGCCAGCTGTGCAACATGCATGGGAGAAGCTGGGTGTCCAGCACAGCAGTGCTGAGTGGAGAGGTGGCCCCAGGCTGAAGGGATTCCCGTGGAGCTCACGTGCAGGAAAGCGCCTTCTGCAAGAGGAACGACTCTTTAGGTGAAATGCAGGACATCTTGGCATGCCAGTGATCCCACACCCCTTGTCCTTGGCCTTGCAATGCTCATATGACCAGGGAGCTTTCATCTGTCAAAAGGAGACACATCTCACCACAGTGGGGTCAAAGCACTAACAGTGACCTGCTCCAACACATTGGCTGCGGGCAACTGCATATAAACTACTCACATTTGTGACCTATGCATCCCTTTTACTTGCTTTTGCAGAATTAATATAGTGAGATCTTATAATTTTTCTTGTTAACTCTTTTCCTGAAAGATCTCTGTATATCAGCAGCCACATATACAAGTGATCCTGCAATAACAAAGCAAGTTGTGCTTCAACAGGAAGGAGACCCTGGAATAACATATGGCCTGCAGTGTAGGGATGTTCTCCCTTTTATAATGCTGTGCTAAGGTTCAGCTTTGCTGTAGGTTGGATTACTCCAAGGACTTCTCTGATTCAGAATACAGTGAATTGTGGATTCCAAGATGGTTTATTTATCCATTGTTCAGGTGATAAATTGGAGATGCGATTAATTTTCCATTTATTCCAGCAAAAATCAAAAGTATCTTGTTGAACATCCCAGAGTTTTACTGAAATAAAGTTCTCCAGACGTTCTGGCCCCCAAATCAATAACAATTTCTGTTTGATAACATTCACCTTAGCAAGGCTTTTGAGGTAAGTCATCCCATTTTGTTGTTTAGTATGTCTCAGTAGACCAGTTCCAAGTAACCTAATGTAGGATTATGGACTACTTGGAGTTTTGAAAGCCACTAAAATAACACCATAAATTACAAAAGAAGGCAATTGGTCTTATGATAACAGTAATCAAGACCACATAAACAAGACGCATTTAAGCTTAGTAAAAACAAAATTGTATACATTATGAATTTTTTTTTCCCCTGATGTTTGTCTTCTTTACCAACATAATTTTCTTACAACACACCTCTAGGATACATTTTCAGTACCATAGGTTTCTGTCTGGTAGAAAGCAGCAGCTGTTTCAGTTTCTAGAGGAAGAAATCAGAGACACAGAAGGGAATTCCTAAACTGGAATTTGGCCAGAATTTCATCAAAGTCAAGTGTCAAAATAAGTGAAGAATTTAGTAAATTAAGACAAAAAGGAGATTTAAGAAAAAAAGAAATTCCTTTGGCCTAACTCATTGCATTATGCTTCTCAGATGTGCTGATGTCTCTGAACTGTAGGAGCTAATGTATTCAATGGAATCCCCTTTAGAGCAAAGTGAATTTGGGCTGTCAGACCCTCCCGTTCTGGCCTTATAATTGAATGTCCTTGGTCTCACCCTATCATGAATGCTTTCTTAGCATTATATTTGTCAGAGTAATTTCTGTGGGAGTGTGTGAAATACCATGTAAAAATGTCAGTTCATATTGAGATTACTACTAAAATTCATTTTGCATGCCCTTGTGATCATTTGCACTAGTCATCAGTTATTTCTTCCAGCTATCTGAGGAACACTTGTCACTTCAACGGCTGACCTGTTTGCTGTGTAGAATCAGGTGAGGATTTGGCTTCTATAGAAGAAGTGCCAAGGAACAGGATAGTGTGTGTCCTTTTTCATTCCCTCTCCACTTTTCCTGATGGGAGTAGTACCGCCCCCAAAGTGGCGTTTGGCTGATAAACTTGAGCACTGAACTTCAGGATACATAGCACTGCCTTTTTAACAATGCACCACCCCAAATGCATGAATTGTTTGACAGGTATTTCTGTGATTCCAGGTTCCCTGTACCATATATTCACCTTTCTAGGGAAGGATGCCAGAGATGTGTGAGCAGAGTGAGCTCTTACTTGTCTGGGCAACACAGTGAGAAAGCCCTCAGGGCCTCTTACTGGAGAGGCAGAGATGGGGACAGAACGAGAGCTGATGTCTGGGCAAGGATGAGTTGGGGTCTGAGGGACCTGCAGAGCTGAAAATTGATACCTGCTAAAGTACTTGACTGACAGATAGTTAAGGGCATGAGGGGTCTAGGCAAAGAATTTAGAAGACAGATCCTGCCCAAAATATAGTCAACATAGAACTAGAATAACTCTAGTGATTTTGGAGGGAGTCATCACGTAGGTCTGAATCATAACTTTTAAATTTTTTAGATAGTGACTGTTATTTACCTGGGGCAAAAAACGCTCCTCTATCACTGTGCTGATTTCCCATTGCAGAGTTCAGCCAAATTTAACATTATGCTTTGCTCCTTTTTTCTTGGAGTTTGCTCTCACCTTATGTACAGAAAGATCTAAATTTACTAGAGCTTTATCACCTGCTTCAGAAAGAAACACCTCCTTTTTCTCACTGAATCTGCAAGTTAAGTAGCAATGAGCTCCAAACAGCCAGGGCAAGCTGAATACACTTGAGGCTCATGTAGTCAGTATGTCAGTGCATCTAATAATTAAAAAAATACAGTTCTGTCAGTTACTGTTCCCTGCAGACTTTTAACTTTAGTTTAATGCTGAGAAGCATATAAACTAGACTCCTTCACAGATTCATTTTGCCTCTTTCTTTTCTGGGTTTCCAATTTTGCTTTGATACATTTTTTTTATTGTACAATATTTACCATAGAGAGACTGGAAACGTCTTAATCGTTCAGATTTTATTAAGAATCTTTACGTTACAAACCAAATGAACATTTCCTTATTTGGAAACTTGTTCATTGCCACTCAGACTGTTTGTAGCACTAAGAGAGCATCTCACTGTATCCCAAAGCCTCGTTTCCTCAGCAACTGTCCTGAACCTGCAAAGGTAACATAAGGTGTACGAGACAGGAGAGGCCTGGGTGGTATCAAATACTTCAGATTGTCCCCAGTTTCCCTCTAGATGGACAATGATAAAATCTGGTTTTGTGGCTTTTTAATGTCTGAGGTATTGTCAGCTTGAGCAATGACTGTATGGTAACAAACGAGAACAAGGAAGAGGAAGTGAGCAATGTAGTTTTGTGGTTTAGACATAATAGAAAAAACAGCATAAATTAAGCAGACAAGCAATATATACAGCTAAGTTTGTTAAGGTACCTATAAAACATATGCAAACCTGTGTCCTGTGGAAATTAATGATCTAAAAGCACTCAAAGTAAATTGAATGTTTAAATATAGTGATTGTGATTTGGGGTACTTAGGGGACAACAACTTATATGACACTTCTGTGTGAAGAAATATGTATAGTCTGTTTAATAGTCTGATGTCTTGTGGTTCGAAAGGCAAAAATATTTTGCTAATTTTATAGTCACAATATCCTGTTAAATAATAGGCAACCTCACTCGATATTTTTCTTGTTGCTGTTCAAACTGATTAATGTTCTTGCTGCAACTGGAAAACCTCCCTCCCACAAGCACATACCTCAGTCACTCACCTAACTCAGTACCCAAACAGTCTTGTTTGTCAGGGTGAGCCAGCTCGAGCACATTCATGACCATTTATCCACTATTGAACTGAAAGCTGACAAATATTTTGTGCTGCACTGTCATTTTCAATAGCGGTAAAGAGATTTCCATGACAGGTTGTCCCTTCCGTCTTCTCACATGTAATTAGCCATTAACACAAACATATAGTGTTTGCGTTTTAGAAATACCAAAGTTGGTGGTTTGTTTGAGCCACAAGCGGAAGCAAAACAACTGGATATCTTGAAAACATTTATTTCAAATCAGTGAACTGTTACAAAAGGACCATCACGTTGCTGTATATAATACAGTATATCAGAAAGGTAGCGCCTTGAACAAGACACAGATGTAAATTAAAAGCTGCCTCATAACAGGATAAGACTCTGGTAAAGTATCAGTTATAAGGCAGCATGACAGTCTCCTTGGATCAAAAATGGATTCTCTACAAAGGCAATCTCCAGTCTTATGAAAAGCTAATGGCTTTTTTACTGGGGTTTTTACCATGTTTTCAGTGTGTTTTTAATTTAACAGAGCAACATGAATCTTTATACATTACTGCTGAACCTGAAGGATAAAAGCTAGCTGTCAATGGCCTAAATGAGAGGGACTAATTAAAAAAGATTCCTCATTGAAGGAAGGGTTCCCTACTCAGTTTCAGAAGACAAAGCTCATCTGAACTGGCACTCATGGCTTGCCTCTGCTTGCAGTCACGCAGTTTATCTCTCCTCTCACTCACACATTATCTCTATGGCAGAGACAGCGGATATGCATAAACAACGGTTATAAATGCAAAGTATTTACTGGAGATTTGGCTTGGATTAATGTATTGTCTTGTCTCTCTCAAGTGTCCCTATTCTTTGCCTTTCTCATTTCCCATGCCTCTCTTTTTGAAGAACTGCCCCAGATAAAAATTCCCTCTTGGCATCCATATTCTGGAGAGCAGTGCAGGATCTCGTCACCTCCTTTCCGTCTTCCCCTTCCACTCTGACAGCAGCAGCCTCTGGTATAGACAGATATGGTATCTGCAACTCCCGTTTTTAGTGACATTATTAACTATAAACTCTTTTCCCCAGTAAGGAAACCACAGAGGCAAGGAAGGGAGAGGGACTGTGGACTCCACTGCTCCAGGCACAGGGAGTGCTGCTGCAACAGGAGATTACTCATATTTGAGCTGCATCTTCAGATCCAGTAGGCTTCTGACAGCTTCCTTGTAGAAACATATACCGAATCTTTTCTAGATATTAATTATTCATCAGTGCAGTATGATTTAAAACACATGGGAATTCTCTTAGCAAGCTGTCCCTAGTAAATATGTGTTCTGTGAAATCCTGAGTTGGTTGTGTTGGTGGCAATATCTGTAGAGATTTCAAGGGACCTAGATTCTAATCTGGACTACTCAGTTTAGTCAAAATAACTTGAGTGTCAGTATGTCCAATAAATGAATGATCATACTTGTATATGACTTTTCATGTGTCTCTCCTAAGTACCTAAGTACTCCTCTACCTAAGTACTCATAAGGCTCCCATCACTACTGCATGCAAATGTGATGTAGATCTTACATAAAATCAACTTAGTAGAGCTATTCTTGATTTACAACGGCACTAGTTAAATCAGATGTGAAAAAAATTTCAAAAATGCCTCTGCAGAGTGTTTTGAGCGTTGTTCAGAGTGTTGTAAATCAGCCACAAACAAAGGTGTTTCTTACTGGAAGTGGAACAGAGGTACTGAACTGTTGCAATGTAAACACAAATACCTTACAGCTGGGGCATGGCCCCTCAGACTCACCCCTGGGTGCAGAACAAGGTGAGATAAGTAACATGAATGGAAGGTTTTATTTAATCTCCTGACTTGCTGCAACAGAGCGAATTACTGGAGAATGTGCTGAGTGACAGTTTTCTTAAAAAGATTGTCTTGAGAATGCTTTAACACTGATAAAATGGTGACTAACATTTCAGAGCTGTTACAACACTGTACCTGCAGAAAGGCCACTCCTTGGGAATCAGTCCAACAAAGGGAGAGTAAGCTACAAGAATAAAGGAGGGAAAAGACCTGCAGAATGTAGAGACAAGAATTAGTGAGAAATACTATTTACACATGTGGAGTAGGCCCCTCTCCCTAGTGTCAAAGCCACAGGTCAGTCAGGATGTGCAAGGCCTGAGTGTCACTGTTTGTCCTTTGACACTGCTCTGTGGCTGATATGGCGTTATGCAAGACAAAGGGTGAGCTGACTCACAAAATGAGTCCAAATCTCCTCCTGCTGAAGCAAACCTCTTCCTCCTCGAGCCTCAAGCCCTCAGCGAGTCAACCTGCTTCTCCTGATTCATCAGCTATCCTGTCCATGGCCACCTGAGCTCCTAGTTCCTTTGCTCGGCACCCCTGCTGCCACTTACAGCACTAAGGAATATAAATCTCTCCTGCAGTGTATGAGAGCTTTTAACCTCCAGTTTGCCCAATTGCAAATGAAAATCCAAGGGGAAAGGCAGAGGGGAATGTGAGAACAGTGCTGGAAGAAAGGAGGACAATGTTTAAATCCTTAGCAGCCATGCTTTGAGCTTGCCCTACCTGACTGTAGCATATGGTGTTTGTAGGGCCTAGTGCTGCAGGAGTCTGCTGTCTTTGGGACATGATATTTAAAATGGTGAGCACACACACACAAGCACACATGCACAGAGGGCTGATTGCTTGTACCTGCTAAGGTTTTGACTTTGCGCATTTGCAGCTACAAAATCAATAGGCTTCGTGTCCCAGACAATTTCAAGAGTGGTTTTATTTTGTTTTCCTGACTCCCCTCCTTACTAATTTAAATTGGAAGAAAGCTGTTTTCTTTATTTTAATTGCCTACCCTAAACTGTGATAGTAATTTTCTGTGTGTTTCACTGTAGACAGGGCTGTTCCAGAACAAATGATCTTCAAACTTTAAATATGTCTATTACTGTGTAATTCACCCACCATTTGTCTGTGGGTAGAGAGGTTGCCTTCAACCTGCTTTGGGCATTTAACAGGCAATTGGAAATTTAAAGTCTATCCAAGAGTCTAGTTTTCAAGGGTTTTTTCTTCCTTTTTAAAAAAATTAGATGTTCTTACTTCATGCATTGATGTTATTTATAAGAATGACAAGAAAATTTCCAAGCCAGCAAGTTTTGAACTATTGATTAAGCCCAAACAACTCTGAATACAGTAGCCTAAAGCCTGCTAGCTAAATGCAGATCAGTGTCTTCCCCAGTGGAACAGAGAAAGATTTTTCAACAGCAATTAAAGCTGTTGGAGCTGATGCTGTGGCTGTGAGGCCTGAAGCTGTGGACAATGGCAATTCTGCCAGTCATTTCTGCCATGAAAACATCAGTCAGTCCACAAGTACAAACACATTAGCATGTGCAGCTGTCAGTGCACTACTTTCAGACACTGTCCTCACTTTTTGCTTCCTAAGCTTTCAGTTGGCCCTGACTGCACAGTTTATACAGACTAGTTATATGTATATACTACTACTCACATGTTTCTCAAAATCACTGGAAATGGGCTGTCCCTATTCTGCATCATTTGCTTTTGAGGGTTCCTGGTGCACAGAAGTATGTCCTTCTCTAGTAAGCTGAAATGAATTCTTTAATCCAAAAATATCTGTCAATGGGGCTAATGGCTAAGCAACAAGAGCAGGCCAACTCTTCTGAAGGGTAGCAAATGACAAGAAGGGGTTGTGACCTTTATCAGCAAACCTGCCTTGTGGTACTTCCAGGTTACCCTGTCAGTGGGTGTTGCACAACCTGTCGGGTCATTTAATGGGGTTGTTACTGATGAATGAGAGAGTTGGTTTCCTCTTGTCAAGTCTCTCCAGCTACCAAGTACCAAAGGATCTGCCTCTTGGATGCTGTAGTGTCTTCTGGGGGCTTTGCAAAATGGATTATCAAAAATACATTCCTGGCCATACTTCAAACAGTAAACCACTTTCTTTATGAGATTAGTGATGGGTCATTCTGAGCAAATAAATATTTGACAATAAGTTACCACATGTGGACAAATGCACCGCATTCTACGACCTGTGACTGAAGTATGGGGTTAAAAAAATCTGATAGTAAATAGAATGGGCTAAGGTTGACTACCAGAAAAAAAAAAAAAAAAAGAGGAATTAGAAAAAGAATTCATCTAAAAGTTTTTGGAGCTTCTTATTTCCTAAAGTTGAGCACAAAAATTGATGTAGTCAGCAGCAAGCTGAAAAAAGATAAGTTTGGGGGGATTTTTCTAATTCATGATATTCTACTAATCAGGAAGTGCAAATTATAAATGCTTGAGAACAAGCCCTTTATAAAGCTGTTCCAGATGACTGTTATCAGACTAGTTACCTGGGACTTCAATTTGGAAGAAGTTATGCAATACAACACTTTGGAGTAATCTGATTATGACCTGAAAATAAGCAGGTAGACTGATGAAGCTATGAAGGATGAACCTTTACATGTTTAGATCAGGATACAGTAGCAATACAGTGTTGAAAGACATGGTAACTCTGACCCATGCTTCATAAAAAGTTGTTGATAATAGTGCTGGAATAGATGAAACCAATTAAGCAAGTGATGAGTCAGGTGGGGTTTAGGGGGGTTATGACTGGGTCATGACATGATTATGATAATGAAATATTATCTGTGTTTTCAGTAGCATCTTTCATTACAAGAATAACATCTCCCTAAATGTGTTACTCTGAGTAGGAAATTACAGCGACTACTCCGGAAGGAGAAGTGGTTCTGTGTGCCAAGTTCAGTGCAGTGAGGCACTGCCCATAAGATAATCAAGCAGAAAAACTATGTGCAGGTACCCAAGAAGTATTGTGTACTCCCTGACAGTATACCTGTGAAGCACACTGTTGGATTGAGCTATTATTTACAAGTCTAATTCCCTTACCTTTTCCCTTGCCCTGAAGAGAGCAAAATTGCCATAGGAATGTATTTCTAACATGCAGCAATTGAGATCATGTGAGGATGGTAAA